>NC_053024.1:348435691-348680631 GCF_003073215.2 Triticum urartu | reverse complement strand
GAATTCCTAAACTCTCCGATATATAATTCCTAAATGACTCAAAACATTTTTCTAGACACAACTCGGCTGCTAAAAACGATCAAACAATGGGGCTCCTAAGGTCGGGGAAGGCTCTGATACCAACTTGTCACACCCTCGATGCGACTATATCTCCCACGTGTCGAGGCACGACTAGAGGCATAATCGCATTGAAGGCATATGTTGCAAGTCAGGTAATCATCACAAACATCCCATGTAATATAAATAATGAAAAGGGATAACATAGTTGGCTTACACTCTCCACGTCAATCAAGTACATAAATAACATACATTATCCAAACACTCATGGCCCAACTACGGCGCCAAAATAGAAGAAAACCCAACATGCAACACGGTCCCAATCACCCCCAACAGGGCACCACTACTGATCATTAGGAAAAGAAACATAGTAACGCTGAGAGTCCTCGTCGAACTCCCACTTGAGCTCGAACGCGTCACCTGGAGCGGAATCACCTGGACCTGCATCTGGTGTAATAGTAATCTATGAGCCACAGGGAGTCAGCAATCTCGCACCCTCGCAATCAAGACTATTTAAGCTTATAGGTAGGGGTAAGGCAAATATATGTGGAGCTGCAGCAAGCGACTAGCATATATGGTGGCTATCTTATTCGCAAAAGAGAGCGAGAAGAGGAGGCAAAGCGCGAGCGAGAAACTAGAGAGCAACCTGCGCAAACATTACTCCAACACCGTGTCCACTTCCCGGACTCCGCCGAGAAGAGGCCATCATGGTTACACACACGGTTGATTGATTTTAATTAAATTAAGGTTCAAGTTATCTACAACCGGATATTAACAAATTCCAATCTGCCCATAACCGTGGGCACGGCTTTCGAAAGTTCAATCCCTGCAGGGGAGTCCCAACTTAGCCCATGACAAACTCTCACGGTGAACGAAGGAATAGACCTCCTCCCAAGACGTTCCGATCAGACTCGGCATCTCGGTAACTCAAGACACTTCGACAGGTTAAAACAAGACCAGCAACACCGCCCGAATGTGCCGACAAATCCCGATAGGAGCTGCACATATCTCGTTCTCAGGGCACACTCAGATTGTCTAAACTTCCGGTAGGCCAGCCCAGAGTTGCCCCTGGTAGCCACCGGCGGCTGACAGTTTGGACCAACACTCAGAGGAGCACTGGCCCGGGGGGGGGGGGGGTTAAAATAAAGATGACCCTTGAGTCTGCAGAACCCAAGGGAAGGAAAAGGCTAGGTGGAAAATGGTAAAACCAAGGTGGGGCATTGCTGGAAAAGCTTTAATCAAGGTGAACTATCAAGGGGTTCCCATTATAACCCAACCGCGTAAGGAACGCAAACTCCTGGAACATAACACCGATATGACGGAAACTAGGGCGGCAAGAGTGGAACAAAACACTAGGCGAGAGGCTGAGCCTTCCACCCTTTACCAAGTATATAGATGCATTAAGATAACAAGATAATATGATGATATCCCAACAAGTAAATAAATGTTCCAATAAGGAACGGCCTTCAATCTTCACCTGCAACTAGCAACGCTATAAGAGGGGCTGAGCAAAGCGGTAACATAGCCAATCAACGGTTTGCTAGGACATGGTGGGTTAGAGGTTTAACATGGAAATTTGGGAGGCTGACAAGCAAGTGGTAGGCATCGTAGCATTGGCATAGCAAAAGAGCGAGCAAACTAGCATAGCAAAGATAGTAGTGATTTCGAGGGTATGATCATCTTGCCTACAAAGCTGTCAGAGTTGACTGGATCCTCGAAAGCAAACTCAACGGGCTCCTTGTTAGCGAACTTGTCTCCTGGCTCTACCCAAACAAGACAAACAAGCAACAAGGATACAATCAACCACGTGCAAACTCAAACAACACAATGCAAAGATGATATGCTATGCGGGATGCAAAATGCAAGATATGACAGGAAATGCATGAACCTGGCCTCAACATGGAAAACCAAGTGTGCCACTGGAAATATGAGATGAAATCGCTTGAAAATGATATAAAGAACGCCGGAATCGGAGTTACGGTTTGGAAATGGCAAGCGATTCAAAAATGACCCCGGTCTGCGATTTACAGCAAGTAGGCATCTAAATGCAATGAGATGAACATACTACAACACTCAAACAAGACAACAAAATACATGGCAGGGAAGCATTCAAGATGCTTAACAAAAGTCTAGCACTGAGCTACGGCCAATTCATCCACTAACAGGTTCAAACAAGCATGGCAAAAACGCAAATGGTAAACAGATCTCAGACTTAGTGAAATTAACACTTGTCTGAAATTTCAGATCATATAGCCCTCTTCGGAGCAACAAAACAACATGCTACAGGACCTGAACATGACAAAGTAAAACATGGCATGGAGCTGCTCAAATAGATTAACAAAAGTCCCTTAGTGACCTTGAGCCAAAAGGGATCCGAAAATATACTAACAAGCACACGAACATTGCAAAAATATAATCAGTTTTTAGACTTAGTGAAAACCGACACATGCTGAAACATAACTCAAGTAGGCATGTTTACGAGCTCGATGCACTCACTACGGTGAAATTCATGGCAAGGAAAGCATACATCCATTAATAAGGCACAAAATTCAAGCTAGACATGGCAAGAACGATAGCATAGCCTGCACGGATCAACTACAACATCACCGGCAAAATTGCAAACGAGTTGACAGTCTTCCCAGATTCACAATGAAGCAAAAGTAGAGCTCGATTGACTCAAGCTAGGGTGCTCCATAATTGCAGACAAAGACATGGATGGATAGAGCATCACAATATTAACAAAACTCCTTTACTGATCATCCTCAAAAGAGGCACGGATTACTAGGAAACAACACGAACATATGGCATCATGAGATAAACAATCCAAGGACTTAGTGAAATTACTAAGTCCCTGAAAACAGAGTTACCGGGTGCCTCACTTTGCAAGCTTGCACTAGGCACCACACACATCACAAAAATACATGGGTTGCACCTCTGGAAATATGACAAAACCCTTAACAAAACATATGTAGAACTCATGGGCATATCATGCACACATTAATCATGGCAAAAATGACAAAAGTCTAAGATGAAGTAGCAGATCTGACAATTAACTCAAGTAGCCCTCTTCTAACAGCATTTCGGGCATCAATATGATTTCAAATGAAAATGATGCAATGGGATGAAATAATGTACTCTCTGAGACGAACATTTTGATATGCTATATGTATGATTCGGAGCTACGGATGCAAAGTTACAAGGGATCGAACAGGAGCATATGGACTGAAAATTATAAGGGATTAGAAAAAAAAACAACCCTCAGATCTAGGGTTTGACCGGCGCGCGAACCGAGGCGGCGGCGCGCACTGTAGCTGGCCAGATCCGAAGCTCGCCGGAGTAGGGCGCAGGGCGGCGCCGGAGTAGGAGGGAGAGCTCGCCGGGGTGGCGGCGCTCGCCGGAGTGCTCCGCGGGGCCGGAGCGAGCGGCGGACGGCGGCGTCGTTGCGGCCCGGGCGGCGCGCACCGGAGTGGGGCGGCGCGGCAGGTGACGGCGCGCCGGCGGGGAGGCGGCGGACGGCGGCGGGCGACGGGGCGCGGCGCCGTGGAGCGAGGAGGCGTGCGGCATGGGCCGGGCGGGCCCGCTGCGGGCTCGCCGGTCCGCGGCGGCGGCTGGCAGCGGAGATGCCATGTGACGCCTTCGGAGTGGTTGCAGGCGGCAGAGCGGACGCGTCCGGTCCGTCCGGACGTGTCCGGCGGCGGCGGAGAAGATGATTTAGGGTTTCGGGGGAAGGAGGAGATCCGAAAATCGGGGGGTGTTTAAATAGGCATAGGAGGAGCTTGGACAGTCCAAATGAGGTGCGGTTTTCGACCACGCGATCGTGATCGAATGCTCTAGATGATGGAGCAGGGTTAGGTGGGTTTTGGGCCAAATTGGAGGGGTGTTGGGCTGCAACACACACGAGGCCTTTTCGGTCCCTCGGTTAACCATTGGAGTATCAAACGAAGTCCAAATGATACGAAACTTGACAGGCGGTCTACCGGTAGTAAACCAAGGCCGCTTGGCAAGTCTCGGTCCAATCCGGAAATGTTTAATCCCCACCCATGAAAGAAAGCTAGAAATGACCACCGGAGAAGAATGAAGCACCGGAATGCAAAACGGACAACGGGGAAAATGCTCAAATGCATGAGACGAACACGTATGCAAATGCAATGCACATGATGACATGATGTGAGATGCATGACAACGATAACAACACATGGAGATGAAAACCCGAACTCGAGAAAAATAAAATAACTTAACGCTGGAAACGGAAAGAGTTGGAGTACAAATTTGGAAAGTTACATCTGGGGTGTTACAGCTTTCTAAAGTGGGAAACGAACCACTGGGAATATGCCTTTACCACGGGGAAACGGTTTCATGCCGGGGGCGCCACCACTTATCTGACGTGGCACTTGGCCAAGCCTTTCGGCCGCTGGCATGTGGGGTCGCGCGGGGAGGGGCCCGCCTGGCCTAGCGTCTCCAACCTCGCACTCGGGCGTGTACCGAGCCGAGGGAGGGGCTCGCCTTGACTGTGATTGCCGGTGACTCTGGCCACCGCAGACGACGGGCGACCTACCCATGAGCTCAGGAGCGAGAGGCACATCCTGTGGTGGTGGTTTCCGCAGCCAAGATGCACTAGGGAGGGAGCTGCTGGTCCCGCGGCGGAGAGAGGCTCCGGTCACCGACGGACAGGGTGCTCCGGCGGGGGAATGGAGGGGCCGAGGCCACGGAGAGGTTTGCCGGACCCTGGGGAATGCAGAAGTGGAGGTGGAACGACGAGAGGGGTACGACATCGCCTGAATCGAGTAGAGCCTGAGGCGGCAGCCATGGTGATGGTGGGGGTCAGGGAGGGGCCCCGAGGTTGGGAGAGGCTCGGGGAGGGGGTTGTGGATTGCGAGGAAGCTCAGGGTGCTACTTATAGCCGCAGTGAGAGCTTTAGAGGGAGGGGGCGAGGTGGCACGCGGCAGGCGACATGACCGTGCGCCGTTGAAGGGCGCGGCGTCGGCAGGCACGGCCAAAGGTCACGGGGAGGGGCGGCAAGGCGACGAGGGGAATCTGGACGAGCTCACGAGGCTGTGCAATTCCATGGGGGCTTAGGGGAGAAGAAGATAGAGGAGGAAGACAACGGCGCACACGGGTGCTCACTGTTCGGCGATGGCGACAGCTCAACGAGGAAGCAAACGAAGGGGGAATGAGGTCCAGGGGAATGCAACACCGAGGCTGAGCTGTAGACCAAGCTAAGACGAGCCAGAGCCAGCCGGAGCTGCTCTGCCGAGGCCAATAGTGCGCAGACCACCATTTTGGCCGGCATCACTCATGATCACCACGGACACTTCATGTTCTGGCCTCCTACTAAGTGCCAAACCTTGTCAGCAGCGGAGTCCTTCCAAGGCTCATTAAAGATGAGGTGATGGCACGGGCAGAGGTGTAGTGAGCAGAGGGAAACAAGCTCCACAAGTTTGCTATAGAAAAATTGACCGCATCTTGGTGATCAATCTAGTGAGGTTAAGGACTAAACTTGATGTCTACGAGGTTTTAGCTAGCAAGGACTACGGTCCTGGGAAGTTGGAGGGGACTTGGGAAAGGATTTAGCATAGTTGCTTCACAACCACTAAAATTAGTCCAGAAAACAAATGAGTAAGGATCACTCACTAGGAGTGTGGGATAGGGCTGCCACTTGGCAAATCTTGATGATTTGGTCATATGTAGATGCTACAAAAAGATCATACCAAATGGACATGCCAAAGTCGTACTTGTTTCACAAGCATCACATCTAACCAGAAACTTGGGAAAATCTAGGGAAACATTGGCTACATGAAATGAACCAAAATCTTTTGTAGGTGGGTTATACTGATAGGAGAAGGCTTGGGAATATTTTCAGACATAATGGAGCAAGATAAAATATACATACTTCACAAACTGAAATTTTGGGCAGAAAACAAGAATTGCTCCTGTGCTCACATAGTTCACTTAAATGAACTGAATTTAGGTGGAGGCTAATGAGCTGAGATACTTGAGAAGATGGAAAAGTTTCATCCCATTTGGAAACTCTATGAAGGTACTTCCTTCAGAAAGTTGCAACCTGCTAAAAAACTTTTAGAAAAATTGCACAGGGAGCTAAGATGAAGGGATTGAGATGATCTTTGGTATCCATGGGTGATTTATCCATGTTAATCACCCTGCCAAATTTCAGCTCAATTGGAATTAGGAATAAAGCACTTCCTTTGCAAAATTTTAGAGAAGGAAGAAACTTGCATTGCATCATGTGCCCAATTTTTGATCTGTGGAACATGAGATAAGGATGGAACTAGTGATTATATAGCAAGGTCAAGATCCCCAATTTATGTGGGAATTTTCTCTGCTATAAAAAGAGTAGTTCCTTTAGGAAGTGACAAAATTGAAATATTTGCATTAAATAAGATAAGGCAATTTTCCTTATTTAATTATGGCCAATATATTTGCCAGAGCTTGGATTAGGCATAAATATCAAATCCACCCATTTTCATGAACTTATGAGTTGGCTAACTATGCCTTTGGATTTTTATTCCTCAGAAAGGCAAGAAAAGGAATAAATCATAACTCAAAAATATTGCATGGGACTTGGCAATATTTTTGCATATCCAAGGTTCAAAAAGGTAGAAGGGTCTCTAGGAACAGATGGGATGATCAGCAGATCAAGGAAAATGATGACTCCTTTGTAATCACAAAGACCACATTCAAATTCCAAAAATTTGGAATTAGGGTTTGAGAGGATTTGAGATGGTGCAAAAGAGGTCTTGCCCACTGACAAAGACATGAGCAAGGTTTTGAAAGGTTGGAAATGACAAGAATCCTCAGAGTCATCCATCAAACTCAGGAGAAAGATTTTGGAAAATTATTGCTAGGAAGGAATAACAGCACAAAAATTTATAACCCAATTTTAGGGCTGTTACAACTCTTTCCCCATGAAAGAGAATCTCGTCCTCGAGATTCCTAGGGTTACAACACAAATGAAAGGATAACCATTCTGGGGGGAAACCTCGGGGTTAAATTTTTTTTAGCCTTTGGTTAAATTCACACGAGTTGGGGGGCTCCGACAATTGGTACACCCAGAGAGGCAAACCTGGTTATATCCACGGCTAGGGGCACTCGATATCAAACTCCCGAAAAATGCTAGACGCACCCCAATGAACGGTGGTTTCACCTTCTGACACGTGGGTCCAGGGCCCACTGGCAGCCTCCTTCTTCTACCTCCGCCTTGCCGCTTCTCCGCATGCGGCTTGGCACAGTGCGCATCTAGCTCCTAGGGCGATGAGGACCCTAGTGCCGTAGTGCGCGGCGTGCACGGCGCCGCGAGCACTCATGTTGCGGGCCAGCACAGCTCGCGGATTCGCCTCCTGGACGCTGGTGATCGGGTGACGAGCGGGTTTCCTGGACCTCGCTCACTTTACACCGGGGTTGGGCCATAAAAGATGACAATGCGGATCTCCTCCAACACACCAACACAATGTCGCTCTACTACCTCTTTGGTTTGGACGAGATCGAGCCGAGCTCCTTTGGCGAGGAAATATTCTTGGCGGCGCTACGGTTGTTCCTTGCGGCACTGTTGGGCACGCTGATCGACTCGTCGATCCTCCTGCTGATTCTCATCAGGAATGATTGGGTTTGGGAAAATGTGCGGCTAGGTGCGATGGCTCGAGATGCGGGAGAAGATGGGGCACTAGGTGGTCCTCCGCCAGGCTTGATCCTCCGTCGCTTCGCGCCTGCGGAGTAATCGCGTGTGCGGTGGAGTGGTGGTGGCGACGTACCTGCACCATTCAAGGCAGACAAGATGGTGATGGTGGGGTCCATATGCAGGTGAGGTGGTTGCGCCAGCTCAGCATCACACTTGGGTATGAGGGAAAATTCCGTGGATTGCTCCACGAAAAAGTAGGTGTCAAGGTAGAATCGGAGTTGAAATCTATATTGGGAAAGATGTACCGGCCCGAGCGAAATAAAGTTGCCAGTGTTCCTCCAGAAATGAAATCGGGAAAACGAATTAGAGACGAGGAATTGCCAGACGGAAATGCCACTGCGAGGCTCTGGTCTAGAAATTCGGCACACAGGATATGCACAGATAGAGAGGGATATGTGACTTTGCACTCCCCCGAGTACTGCCCGAATGTACTCGTGGGTGAACCGGGTATGCGTGCAGTATGTAGTATAATCTTAACTAGCAAACAGACAGATGCGGCGAATATGCAAAAAGGAAAAACACATCGGACAAATCATACTATAGTGTTTTAATGCTAGTGGGTATATGTAATCCTAGGATACATATACCTACACCAGCGCGCATTTTATTAGACACTTGGGATGAGTCAATGTTATTTGGTGTATGTGATCTACTGATTAAAATCTTGTTAGCACCCATTGCCAACCCTATCAAACATCTCTGTTTGACAAAGAGACAAACAAAACAGCCCGAAAACATACATAGAACACAGCATACGAATTACAACAGTACCATCATACAACTAAGCAAGAACACGCTACGTGCTAAACGGAACTACTCACTCGATGATACATGGTTCTATCCTCATATCGGGGATGAACCGATAGACTGACCTACTAGCAGAAACAACTGATTGCGCGACCGAGGTCAAGCTGAGGACTGGCCTTTATAGGGCCCTCCTGGAGGACAAAGACTAAGCCAATCTCCATCTTCATCATCCGACACTACTATGGGTTTGATATGACCTGTCTCAACTATAGTCAGACCAACGACAACGACTGTGTATAAGCTGCCAACCAGATTCATGTTTTTGCATCTCCATTAGTCACTGTTGGCGATGTCGTTGTACCGTCATATTTAGAATCAAGCTTTGGCAATGAACTAGTTATCGCTACATGTATCCATGCGGTTCGGCCAAGAAAGATTGTTGTTGTTCGGCCAAAAGAGGAAGTGATAGTTCTTGCACCTAAGAACGCAATGAGCGTGAGCATGTACATTGATTTTGGCTGCCTTGGCACACATGCACACGTGAAGAATATTGGTGATTCAAACTACAGGAAGAGGTCAGATCTGTTTAAAAAGTACAGGTCCAGGATAAAGCTTTGCCTGCTGTTTTTATTTCTTCCACGCAAGGAATACCAGGCAGGTGAAAGGACGTGCTGCATGTGGAGTCTCCTATTCTTAAAAGAAATCGGATGGGGTCCACCAACAGAAGAATAAAGCTGGAGGCCATGTAACAAATCTAGTAGTTTTTGTCTAGTTAAATAGATCACAAGTCGGTTATCATATGCTTACAATGTTTCCTTGTTTTTAAGTGTACGTAACAAGCCTTTCTTCCCAAGATAGTTAGGTGTGCGGCTATTATATAAAGCCAATCTAGTTCTTTGTAAGAGGAGGTTAGTTTTTTATGAATAGACACAATGTCTTTTTAGGGAAAATACCCATATCGTGTTTTGGGGGAAGCTGTCTAAAAATCCCCAAGTTTTGGAGGAAGCTTTAGAAAACCTCTGTGTTGCGATTTCTGTGTGAGGAAATTGTTTTGTGCGTGAGTACCGTCGTCGAGATTGGTTTTCTCATGCTGATCCGCAAGGTTCAAACCCTTTATTTCGTGTACATCGTGTGCGCGGGCGAGAGGTTGCTACTGTTGAAGGAGAAGTGTCGTGAAAGATCGGGCCGCAACAATGGATCGGACCTCACCTTGAGCTTCGGTATACATCAGGTGGTATACATCATGTGGAATTCAGAGCAAAGTTCTCACGACACTGTGCAGAAGATGACTGGATTATCATGGAAGCTAAGCTATGGATTTCAATTGGAAGAGGAAGGCCGATGGGATGGACTTTTTCATACTCGTGTCGTGGTACAAGAGAGATCATGTGCTATGACAATCGACCACATGAGTTTGATCAACGCTGCAAGCATCGAGATGGTGGAGAAGTTGGAGCTACCGATGACACCACATCCACAACCATACTCGTTCCGTTGGGGTCATGAAGAACTCACTTTCATGCACTAGAACAAGGTACCATTTCTGTTGGGAAAATACTTTTGTGAGGTTTTGTGCGGCGTGATTCCGGTACCGATGATTTCATGTCACTTGTTGTTGGGCGAGGCATGGTACAAAGAGCATGATGTTGCATATGATTGCCAAGCACACAAGTATACTGTGAAGGGTAAGAAGTGTGACCTTGTGCCCATGGATGAGGATCATCTTATTGCTTGGAGGAAAGACCATCAGAAAAAGATAATAGAAGAGGAAGATGCAAAAAAGAACATGGTCGAAGCTACTGAAATATCTGTGGTCACCGTTCAGTCTACAAATATTGCTGAAGAGAAAGACTCGAAGCCGAGGACGGTTTCCTTTCAAGGGGAAGAGGATGATATGACCAGTCATAACTATAGTCAGACCAATGACAATGACTATGTACAAGCTGCCAACCAGAATCATGTTTTTGCAGCTCCATTAGTCACTATTAGCGATGTTGTTGCACCGTCATATTTAGAATTAAGCTTTGGCTATGAACTAGTTATCGCTACTTGTATCCATGCGGTTCGACCAAGAAAGATTGTTGTTGTTCGGCCAAAAGAGGAAGTGATATTTGTTGCACCTAGCAACGCAATGAGCGTGAGCATGTACATTGATTTTGGCTACCTTGGTAGACATGTGCATGTGAAGAATAATGGTGATTCAAACTATAGGAAGAGATCAGATCCATTTAAAAAGTACAGGTCTAGGATTAAGCTTTACCTGTTGCTTTTATTTCTTCCACGCAAGGAATACCATGCAGGTGAAAGGACGTGCTGCATGTGGAGTCTCCTATGCTTAAAATAAATCGGATGGGGTCCACCAACAGAAGAATAAAGCTGGCGGCCATGTAACAAATCTAGTAGTTTTTGTCTAGTTAAATAGATCACAAGTCGGTTATCATATGCTTACGATGTTTCCTTATTTTTGAAGTGTACGTAACAAGCCTTGCTTCCCAAGATAGTTAGGTGTGCGGCTATTATATAAAGCCAATCTAGTTCTTTGTAAGAGGAGGTTATTTTTTGATGAATATACACAATGTCTTTTTAGGGTAAATACCCATATAAAGTTTTGGGGGAAGCTGTCCAAAAATCCCCAAGTTTTGGAGGAAGCTTTAGAAAACCTCTGTGTTGCGATTTATGTGTGAGGAAATTGTTTTGTGCGTGAGTACCGTCGTCGAGATTGGTTTTCTCGTGCTGAGCCGCAAGGTTCAAACCCTTTATTTTGTATACATCGCGTGCGCGGGCGAGAGGTTGCTACTACTGAAGGAGAAGTGTCGTGAAAGATCGGGCCACAACAACGGATCGGACCTCACCTTGAGCTTCGGTATACATCAGGGTTGGGTTTCGACTGCTGGGGGTGTGGCTGAAATTGATCCAAGCAAATGCTACTCATGGATTCGGTAAAGAGCCTTGTCGAGGGTGATGATGTTTGGCTTAGGCCACAACACAGGCTGAGAGGGCAGCACTGGTTTGGATGGCGGTGGGCGAACGGCTTGGGATGCAAATTTACGAGCCTCGCGATAAGCTTCCTTGACAACTCGTACCGCATCGTTGTCCAGGGTTCTAAATTCGGCAAGCATCTTAGAAATCATCATCCCCTGGGCAGTGATATATTGCACCAGGCGAGCAATTGCGGGGTCATCTCCTTGGATAGTGGGAGAAGGCTGAATTCCTGCTTCGGCCACAATAGGGAAAAAGCAGAACTCCTGCCTTTGTTGCACTTGCGGAAACTTGGTTCGGAGGTATAGGATAGCCACCACAGCAGCGTCCTGAATAGCCAAATCAGTAGTGGGCATGGCTCTGCCCTGAAAAACCAAGGGTTGGCTGTCAGCTGCGGGACCTGGGCAGATCTGCACCCTTGCATCATAGCGATGAAGGTGAGGGACGGGTGCTGATTGTAACACCAGGTAATCGGGGCTAGCATTACAGCCAAAGGCTTTGGTGAGCATCTCAGTAAGGATAGGTGGAAAGCCTGGGTGGTTGATGGCAAAGGTGCGGGTGTAAAACTTGGGAGCTTTGGGGACGCTAGCCATGGCTGGAGTGTTGCTAGCTAGGCTTCTCTACAGGGACATGGCCGACTGAGGGGTGAGTGATATGGCGAGTGGAAAAGGGATTTATAGGAAGCTACGTGGGACGTGACCGCATGGTGTGGCCCCTTTCCCTTCATGGCGAAGGGTAAGCGGTGCAGCTGACTAGAAAGGATAGGGTTGCTATTCGTTCCACGGATAACTAGCGGGGATAGCGGGGTGAGGACGTGTCGGTCCCGATTACGCCACCTGTTGATTAACAGTGGCCATGCCGGATGCCAGGGATGGGTCAAATTCTTAGGGTCATTATTGGTGGATGGTAGCGTTGATCTAATGCTAGGACAACCTATGCCAGCCTAGCTACTCCGATACCATCTCCTATGGCACCCCAATCCGCATGGTGCAGTGGGCCTTCGCGCGTCAGCCCAGGATAACACTTGACGCACGACAGGTCCATGATACAGCATTCAGGTACAATAATATTCAAGAAATACATGTGTATAAGATTACATCATTGATGAATACAATTATCTGGCCTAGCCCTAAGGCCATTTAAATGGTCGCGGAAGTCTATTTACACAGCGGCGGAAGTCTTGGTTTGGCAGCGTAAGAACTCTAGCTGAGCTCCACAACTCACAGGACTGGCAAGATTACGGCCTAGCATGATGGAACAAGTGAATAACCTGGCACGACCTACAAAACTGGCATGACATGCCTGGTCAGTACATTGGATGTACTTGCAAGACAACCAAATACATAGCATCCAAACGAGCAGATGACAAAGCAAGAACGCATCATATGCAACAGTCTACTTCAACACCACTTCTAAGCATGGCATGGTATTTACTAGAATCATAAATCAAACTAAGCATGAACAATGTCATAGCATCTACTAGTATGGCAATAACAGGACATTTCCGAACTCACTTATAGCATAGCAACAGCAAAAACATAGCATATCAAAACGTGGCATGGCATCATGAAACTATGTTTAAAACAAATTACCAGTTACCTCCTGTGAAGACATGTTGTATTTACCTTATGCAACAATCACTTACTCTGCCACTGCTCCTCGGAGCACCCTGATGACTTACTGAGACCTCTTCTCATGACTCATATCAACACATCATCATGACTTCTCGCGATTATCTCATAATCCAAGTCACCACATTATTTATCACATCTTAGTTATCACATTAGTTATTAACAGATTTATCCTCCATTATGACCAAGACCTGATAGTGTGACCTACTACGAACTGTGCCCATGACCAAGGACGCGGCTATCGATAGATTTAACACACACACTCTATAGAGGTAGCGCACTGTACCCACACCACGGAACCCATGGCCTTGCACTCCCATTCGGGTGGACCAACGATGTTCCAACAAAAACGATATACTGCCATGACACTCTCCCGGCCACTCCAACCAATACCCCCTTTTGGGTTCAGTCCTGGTGGCCCCGTCCCTACCAAAGGCACCAACGGCCACTGTCGTGGCAAAATAAAAATGGTCCCAAATGGGGACATGAGCTCAAAAACAAACCTGGGCACACAAGGCTTATGTCCGCCTACCTGATCAGGGTAGCACGCGCCCATAACCTTCCCTCGTTGGAGGCACCGGCGAGAGGCATGACAATAGACCCATCTAGGACCTCCCATAAAGGTAAATCAGGTTGCACTAGAGAAAGCTTGATTTGGTGGCACTATGACTCGATCCCATCTATGACGGACGAGGTTTATTATTAAGTCATGTTATCATCAATATTACTAGCATATTTAACAAGGATGCAACAATGAACATGCAGAATACAAATGCATTAACAAATATCAGGCTTTTTCAAGTGATCAGGTATAGCATATGAAACATGACAATACCGGGTACTAGCTTATTCACGGTGTAATCAAAATCATCATAGCACCAATACTACTAGCATGAAACAAACGAAACACAAGTATGATATTAACAACACTATAACTAGCATGGCAAGTGCTATCATGAAAGGCAAGCATGATGTGGCAAGAAGTACTAACATAAAGCACAATTGAAATCATGGCAGACGAAACAAACAAGGATTACTGCAACTAAACACACACATGAGGTACCAGCAAAGTCAACATGCAAGTCGGGGCTCGTGATAAGAGGTTGGCTTTCCTGGGGTCGACAAATACTTCGGGAAGAAGTGTGAAACGATGACGGAAAGACTTGCCAGAAACATTTCTCTCTCGGGGGGGGGTGTTTACGGGCAAGGGAAAAGTGCTCATTTTCACTATGGGAAAACATAATGAAAATGATACCAATGGAAAGAGCTCGATGAATAGAGAACATGAGTGCTGGAATCACCTCAATCGGAGTCACGGTTGAAATGTTACGGTCGTTCACTCTTTAGGCACAAAAGTGTCTTAAACAGTGAACGTTCACAATTTAAGCATTTCGGCCGACTGAGCTGAAAAAGAGAAAGCACCTTTCTGAGAATACGCCTTCATAGAAGTGAAAACATAATTTCCTCTATCAAAGCACTGGAATGCGCTTTCTAAAGTGGGACCCGAATTCACTGGGAATGTGCCTTTAGCACGGGGAAACGGTTTCGCGGCGGGGGCGCCGCCACTTATCCGACGTGCCGCTGGGCCAGGCCCTTCGGCTGCCGGCAGGTGGGGTTGCACGGAGAGGGGCCCACCTGGCCTGGTGTCTTCAACCTCGCGCTCGGGCGCGCACCGAGCCGAGGGAGGGGCTCGCCTTGACGGCGATCGCCGGTGACTCCGGCCACCGCAGACGACGGGTGACCTGCCCACGAGCTCAGGAGCGAGAGGCGCATCCCGTGGTGGTGGTTGTCACGGCCGAGACGCACTAAGGAGGGAGCAACTGGTCCCGCGGCGGTGAGAGGCTCCGGTCGCCGGCGGACTGGGTGCTCCGGTGGGGTAATGAAGGGGCCGAGGCCACAGAGAGGTTTGTCGTACCTTGGTGAATGCAGAAGTGGATGTGGAATGGCGAGAGGGGCGCGACATCGCTGGAATCGAGCAGAGCCCGAGGTGGCGGCCATGGCGATGGTGGGGGTCAGGGAGGTGCTCCGGGCTTGGGAGAGGCTCGGGGAGGGGGTTGTGGACTGCGAGGAAGCTCGGGGCGCTACTTATAGCCACATGAAGAGCTCTAGAGGGAGGGGCGAGGTGGCACACGGCAGGCGATGTGTCCGTGCACCGGTGATGGGCGCATCGTCGGCAGGCACAGCCAAAGGTCACGGGAAGGGGCTGCAAGGCGATGAGGGGGATCCGGACGAGCTCACGGGGCCGCGCAATGCCAAGGGGGCTCAGGCGAGAAGAAGACAGGGGAGGAAGACGACGGCGCACACGGGCGCTCATTGTTTGGCGACAGCGACAGCTCAGCGAGGAAGCAAATGAAGGGGGAATGAGCTCCAGGGGGGAATGCGATGCCGAGGCTGAGCTATAGGACAAGCTTAGACGAGCCAGAGCCAGCCAGAGCTGCTTTGCCGAGGCCAACAGTGCGCAGACCACCGTTTTGGCCGGTATCACTCGTGATCACCACGGACACTGCACGTTCTGGCCTCCTACTTAGTGCCAAACCTTGTCAGCAGAGGAGTCCTTCCAAGGCTCATTAAAGTTGAGGTGATGGCACGGGCAGAGGTGTAGTGAGAAGAGGGAAACAAGCTCCACAAGTTTGTTGTACCAAAATTGACTGCATCTTGGTGATCAGTCTAGTGAGGTTAAGGACTAAACTTGATGTCTGGGAGGTTTTAGCTAGCAAGGACTATGGTCCTGGGAAGTTGGAGGGGATTTGGGCAAGGATTTAGCATAGTTGCTTTGCAACTACTAAACTTAGTCCAGAAAACAAATGAGGAAGGAGCACTCAATAGGAGTGTGGGATAGGGCTGCCACTTGGCAAATCTTGATGATTTGGTCATATGTAGATGCTGCAAAAAGATCATACCAAATGGACTTGCCAAATTGGTACTTGTTTCACAAGCATCCACTACAAAAAAAAGACACATCCGTGACATTTTGGGCCGAACGAAAAAAATTTGTCATACATATGACACTTCTATGACGATAATTGTGACAAAACCCGGTATCATCATAGATGCGGTGGGCTCCTACTTCTATGACAAAAAATCATGACAGAAAATGGGCTTTTCGTCCTGGGCAGGCCGGAGACGCAGCTGCATGACATTCTTTGGGCCGTCCATGACGGAAAAAACCGTTGTAGAAGCGAGGGGGAGGAAAATTTCAGGGAGTTCCCGGTTACGGTGGGACGTCGGGGGCCGAGCGATGCGCGCTTCTCTCATACACGTACGCGCGTCCCGACTGTCAGGCACTTCCTTGCCTGCGAAGATGTAGCTGGTGGGTCCCAGCAGTCAGGGGGCGAATCATTTTTTTTGCCCGGACGCACTTCCTTGCGTGCGAAGATGTAGCTGGTGGGTCCCAGCAGTCAGGGGGAAACGTTTTTTTTGTGAAATACAGTTGCCCGTCCGGTGGGTCCCAGCTGTCAGGTGGAGGAATCATTATTTTCTACGTAATAAGGTGGCACTTCATTGCTGCGGCCGTGGACCCAGCTGTCAGCCTCTCCACGTACAGTCCACGTCCGATGGAAGTCGTTCCCTGACCACGTTGACCACGCCGCGCCGAGAGCACCAGGGCGGTGGACGACGGCGAGGCCTAGGAAGGGGACGACACAGAGGCAGCAAAGACTCGGCAGTTGTTTCCCACAAGGAGGGGAGTACGACTGTACGAGGGTTTCCTGGTTTGTCTGCCGTCGCCGGAGAATAACAGCAGGTGCGGGTGAGTAGAGGGATGGCTAGGCCAGCAATGGGAGTATGGTCGGGCGGTGAGGCCTGCGCGGCAGCACAGCCGGCCGTGAGGAGGAGGGAGCAGGCAGTCCCGCCGGCGCTTGTTTGAGCGGCTGGAGCAGGAAGAGCAGAGTTTGAAGAAGCACGACGGCCGTTGGATGGACATCCAACAGTCAGTGCTTGTGCGTCAACCTTTTTTTAGGAAAGCCTCAAATCTGTGGAAAACAGCATACAGCCCATCTGCCATTATTTCTAATAATTTACAGCCCATTTGCTAATTCTTAAGGTTTTTTTGGAGCCCATATTCTTTTTGTTATCATTACAGCCCATATTGTGGCAACGGTTAAAAAATTATATGAAATTTTGCATATTTCGGTGCGGTCCGAACTGTTTTTAATCCCGAAATTTCGACTCACATTCAAACTGATTTCAAAATAAATGTATATCAATATAAAATCCAACAAATTCTCCATGCATAAAAATTAATGTAATTTAAAATCTTGAAATGAAAAAAAAGATATTTGAAAATAATTGCCGGTTTGATGTGTTTTAAAAATGTACAACCCATTTCTCATTACTAATGGGCCGTTTTCTCGGCCAGCCGAATGAAAGCTCTCCTCGTCTTGAAAGAATTGCAGCCCAACGGGCCTGACAAAGCGACTTACTTGGAAAATCACAAAAAACTGGGCTGTGGCCATGGACCCAGCTGTCAGCCTCTCCACATACAGTACTCTTCTGATGGAAGTCGTTCCTTGACCACGTTGACCACGCCGCGCGGAGAGCACCACGGCGGTGAACGACGGCGAGGCCTAGGAAGGGGACGACGTGGCAGTGGAAGCCCGCGCAGAGAGGACTACGAGGGTTCACTGGTTCGGCTGCGGTGTGAGGCTACCGTCGCCGCAGGGCCTGGCCAGCGGTGGGAATAGTAGGGGGCGGTGAGGCCTCTGCGGCAGCACAACCGGCCACGGGAGGCAGGAGCATGCGGCACGACCGGCGCTGCTTTGGGCGGCTGGAGCAAGAAGACCACAGGTTGAAGAAGCACTACGGCCGTTGGATGGACATCGTACGGTCACTGGAGCTAGAATCGTTCATATTGACTAAGTTCACAAAGCCCTTCGTCCCCGTCAACTTAGTAGGCCCACAAGTCAGCCTCCCATCAAGGTGGGTCCCAGCTAGCCGAGGGAGTATTCATTTTTTTGTGCATAATAAGGAGGCACTTCCGGTGGGTCTGAGCTGACAGCGGGGGGAATGTTTTTTTATGAAATACGGTGGCCCGTTCGGTGGGTCCCAGTAGTTAGGGGGAAACGATTTTTTCGCAAAATACTAGTGGCCCGTCCGGTGGTTCCCTGCTGTCAGGTGGAGGAATCATTATTTTCCGCGTAATAAGGAGGCACTTCCTTGCTGCCGCCGTGGACCCAGCTGTCAGCCTCTCCACGTACAGTCCATGTCCGATGGAAGTCGTTCCTTGACCACGTTGACCACGACGCGCCGAGAGCACCAGGGAGGTGGACGACGGCGAGGCCTAGGAAGGGGACGACGCGGAGCCAGTGAAGACGCGGCAGTGCATGCCCACGCAGAGAGGAGTATGAGGGTTCACTCGTTCGGCTGCGGTGTGAGGCTGCCGTTGCCACAGGGCCTGGCCAGTGGTGGGAATAGTAGGGGGCGGTGAGGCCTCCACGGCAGCACAGCCGGCCACAGGAGGCAGGAGTAGGCGGCACGATCGGCGCTGCTTTGGGCGGCTGGAGCAAGAAGACCAGAGGTTGAAGAAGCACTACAGCCGTTGGATGGACATCGTATGGTCACTGCAGCTAGAATCGTTTATATTGACTAAGTTGACAAAGCCCTTGGTACGTCAACTTAGTAGGCCCATAGGTCAGCTTCCGAAATGGTGCGCCCCAGATGTCAGGGGGAGGAATAATTTCTTGGGTGGATGAAGCTAGAATATCCGAGATTGAAGAAGAAGCACGGCATCCGTTAGATGGACATCCAACGGCCACTGCTGCTAGAACCGTGTGTTGACTATAAGTTGACAAAGCCTTGCATACGCGTCAACTCTATTTTTTTAGGGGACGCGTCAACTTAGTAAGGCCAGAAGTGTGTGGCAGAGAACTTATAGGCCATTTGAGATTTGTAAGAATGTGTAGCCCATTTTTGAATTCTAATGGAATTTACTACAGCCCATTTACAGTTTGTTAAAAGTACAGCCCATTTCAACCAACCGTTCAAAACAGAATTCAATAAAATTTCCCACATCTTGATGGGATCCGAAATATTTTTATCCCGAAATTTCTAGTCAGATTAAATACAATTTCAATATAAATTTATATTACGTAAAAATCCAACGAAACATTGCGCTCGCAACAATTAATGAAATTAAAATTTTCAATATCCAAAAATAATATTTTATAAAGTAATCACGTGTTTGGTGCATTTTTTTATAATTACTGCCCAGTTTTTATAATTACATCCCATTTATTATTTCTTAAAGCCCATTTTCTTGTTAAGCCTAATGCATCCCTCCTAGGAAAGATTTGCAGCCCAGCGGGGCGGAGAATAACAGCTTGACCTTGCCCGGGTATTCCTAAAAAAAGTATAGCTGGGCTAGCCATTTTCAGCTTGAAAAAAATTAGTGTCTGGGCTGGATATCTGGCCTGGGCTAGACGGGCCACAGCCCGCCCAGTTAATACCTGCAGGCAATGTTTTCGTTGTTGTTCAGAGGAGAAAAATTAATATCTGGGCTAAACATCGAAAAACTCTGCAGGGCTCACACCTCAAAAACACAAATACTGCTTGAGCTGCTTGGTCCCAGCTGTCGGCCGCTTCTTGTGCAATTCTCTTGTTTATTGACTACTACATAGGTTGACAATGGTGTGGGACCATGATGTCAGGAAACCAGGGGGAAGCAAAATAAATTACTCCAGCGAGCGCTTCCACCTCTGCCTTGTTGTCTCCCGTGGAAACCCATTTCCTCCCTCTTTTTGCTCGGGCAAGGACCAATGCATGCAGCACGTCCATGCGGTTATTAGGCAAGAAATAAAAGCGCTTTGCATTCTATGAATTACGATGGCCTGCATGGGTAGCTAATAAGGCATCCTCTTAACTGTTGTGATTAAATGTTGTGTTTAGAAGAGAGAAATATTCTTCTTTTCCACCAATCTGCTTGCACCTAGGTCGTGATGCACCTTCTAATACGACTTATTCACCTAGACGGAGGGAGTATAGTTTTGTACATATATATATATATAAGGAGGCACTTGCGTACGTGAGGCTATGGACCTGGTGGGTCCCCATTGTCATCCTCTCCAAGTAAAGTCATCTCCTTGCCCGCGCGCGCTTTCTGCCCGAAACAGTCAGCGCCGCCCGCCCCGCTTCCCGATGCAGGCGATTGCTCCGCCTTCAAATGACACAAGTGTCGTCCGTCCGTCCATCTGCCGCCCACATTAACGATACGTGGTTGCCGAGGCGGCTACTTCGGTGCCACACGTCCGTCCCTCCGCCCGCCCACCATTGCTATATAAACTGCTGCCTGGCCATAGCCGCAGTCATCCGCATCTGTTCCCTTTATTCTGTCCACACCACTACTGCCCACCATGGCTTCCTCGCGCTCCAGCGCTCTTCGGGACGGGCGGACGACGAACCACAAGGAGATGGCAGCCATTGCTGCCGACCGGCTGGCCGGTAGGCAACCGGAGGACGACGACGTCCCAATGGAGAACATGGTAGTCGACGATCTGGCGCCAACCCCCTCCTCCGCGCCATCCTTGCTGGTGCATTGCACCATGACCATCGGCGAGGCCCATGCCCAATATATGGATAGTGTGAGGGAGATGCGTGACGGGCAGTTCCGGGAGGCGCGGGCCGACGCCGCCTACAACCACCATCTCCTCCAGGAGCACCTACAGGCGGAGGAGCAGATCGCCGCGGAGCGGGCGGAGCAAGAGGCGCTGCTCGACTCGTACCGCTCCGCCCGCAAGGGCCACCTCAAGCGCTGGCGGTATCGCATGTAGGTGGTGGAGGCTGCGGCCGCCTACAAGGAGTCTAGCAAAGAGGGCGAAGAAGTGGGTGAGGCGCTGTTTGGCGAGACCGAGGACAAGGCAGAGGACAATGCCGGCTCCGACGAGTCCTCGCTCCGCTGCCGTCAATGAGGCCCTGCTCCGCCGAGGCCCCGCGGTGCGAACAACGAGGCAGAGGACACCGCCGGCTCCACCGAGGCCCCGCCCCACCAACAACGAGGCAGAGGACATCGCCGGCTCTTCCGAGGCCCCACCCTGCTGGCAACGCGGGGGAGGATTTCCACCGCTCCGCTGAGGCACCGCCCGTCGGCAACGAGACAGAGGACATCGCCGGCTCCGCCGAGGCCCCGCCCCGCTGCCAACGAGGCCGTGCCACATAGAAAACGAGGAAGAGTAGAACACGGTAGGTCGCCGCCGCTCGGGTCCAAGTAAGGCCACCGCTGCTACCCTCCTATTGAAGCCAAGCTTGGCGGGTTGACCATTGACGGCCGGTTAGCTTCTTGGTGGCGACATGGAGTCAGGGAGTTCTGCTGGAGAATAACGCTGCTTCTACTTAACTGCTGGTGCAGTTGGCTGACTGACACGTGGGCCCAACAGGCCACATGTGAGTTACGCAACTGCACCTGCAGTTAAGTCACTGAAGCTTCTGTTCGGCTCAGCGGGACACAGGTGGGTAGCTTCGGTTAATTAATTATACCTCCAGCGCACCCCTTTTTAGTTGAAGAATGTATGAAATGTAATGAAATCTGGCATGTTTATATGAAATACGACCATGTATGAATGAATTTATTTCGATTAGTTCGAATTCCTGTATCACTAGCATTGGATGAACATGCAAAACAATACGTGCTAGCATTATTCCCTGGGTGATCACCTCGTTTGCAGCAGTGTCACATGTACTCCCTCCGGTCCTTTCTAGTCTGCATACAAGTTTTGTCTGCAGTCGAAGTATCTCTACTTTGACCAATCTTATACAAAAAAGTATGCACTTTCACAATGTGCGAAGTAAAAAGGAACAGAAGGAGTACAAAGAGTTTGAGCAGCTTTTCAGTGTTTCTGTACATTGCAATCAAACACACAGGACTGGCAATTCATAGAGAACATTCAAAACAATCGATGATTATGCATCTCAGCAACTCACATGTCAGAGGCAATATTTACTTCACAACTAAAGAATAAAGAAAAAATTGATCGACACTGCTGACAGCAAAGGGCGTCCCATTCGAAAATATCAAACGCATGTCTTGCTAAAATCAATGAGCAAAATTTGACAAGGTTGTCCCATTCCAAAATATCAAATGCCTACGATTGTGGAATGGGCAGGGTTTGCCATCAGTTCGTACATTGACATGGCACCTCATGCTAAATAAACCAGCTGTTCTTTTTGTGCAGTTCCACCAAAATCAACCAAATTCGCGCGTAGCTTGTATGATTTCTCCCTTATATGTTGCAACGCCTTGAACTTATCGGCACCTCCTTTCTTGTGGTGGAAATGAATGATTCGATGTATTCATGAACATTTTGTGCAGTTCCCATTGAAATCAAGCTGAGCACCCCTGTTTGCACAAATACAAAAAAGTGATTAGTATAGAGCAAACTGTACTATGAATTGACAGTTTCAACAGGCACATACATGGTCCATGTAGAGCACACTTTTAGAAAAATGGAACTCACCAGAAAGAATCCTGAACAACATTGTACTCGCGCATCACAGCAAAAAAATGGAGATTTTGTCAGTCCTTCTGAGCTGAAGTTAGTTTGGTCTTGTGGGGAGTAATGTAACCATCCTTAAACTGCTCCTTCTGATGATAAGATAGACAAGGCTTCTTCATCCTGGCATAATCGGAACTAGTCACTTCACGTACTCCATATTCTTCTTCAGAGGAAGATGATCCTGTTGTGCAAAGACAAGAGGACTACTAAATGCTAGCATCACTGTTTGCTCGAAAAAAAAGGAAAGGAAATATTTAAAGCAGCACAGATGAAGCACTTCTCAAGGACAATACCACTTTTTCATGACAGTATCTAAACAGTAGCACAACACCAATAGAGATGACAAAGCTCAATCATATGGATGAAATCAGTGGGCGAGTACCAACCTTTGTCCGGAGGCTTATTGTGTAGAGCATACAGATGAAGCAATTCTCCGGAACCATCTGTTGCTATCTACGGTGGTGGCCATGCTTACTATATACTCCTCGATTAGTTTAATGTTTCCAACATCTTCTTGTGCAGTTCCACTAAAATATATGGTATCTTTAAAGAAGATCCTTGTTTGCACAAGTAGAGATAATTACATATTACATTAAGAGTGGCATCAAATCACTGGCAAAACAATTGCTCATTCCAGCCATAGCAATAAATTAAGATGCAATTACTTGTGTCATCACAGTTCCAGTGCTTCATTACAGCACCGGGAGTTGATTTTTGTTTTTCTTGCCCTTGTTTTTCCCCTTCATCACTTGGTTCAATAACAAACAAGCTTCGCCTTCAATGTAAGATTTGGCATGTCAATTAGGGAGCACAAGTATAGTACAAAACTTAATTTTCTGATGAAAGTGGCAAAATACAGGCCAGCAGTTGTGAAATATCCTTATCTTACCTCAATGGGATATTACGGTGCACATATAGATTGGAAGTCTTATCTCCATTTGTGCAGTTCACTAAAATCAAGCAACATTATCGTACAAGTAGCACAATATATGAATGCACACTGCAGAATCATGTGAAAGAAGGCTAGTACTGACCTCTCATGATGTGAAATTAAAACAACTCACAAGAAGAAGATCTGAACCAAATTCGCCTTAACGGATAGGAAGTAAGATCTCCTCTTGTGCAGTTCCACTAAGATCAAGCAATCAAGCAACATTGTCGGTGTGAAATTTTGGTTGAACTGCACAAAACACTCTTAAAATAAAAGTGTTTTGTGCAGTGCAACAAAAGGTCACAATGGCAACGAGGTGAAGCAGATAACCCTGTTTACATAGATGTGCAAAGGAAACAATTAGTGGTCAATAACGGTGGATGACACAGAAGCCAACAAAAAGAAGCATCTACCTTATCTAAATGGGAAAGAAAGCAAGACACTAGCATTTCTCAAACGGTGGCATTGATTAATATTAACATAGAGATTATATTAACAATAAAATTCGTTAAACATGTAATTTGCTTTTAACTATGGCATTGCATCAATTTTCCAGCGGCATTATTAGAGGGTGTTTGTTTACAGGGACATTTTGGTGTAGGGAATAAAAAACTCCATGTCAGTCCCATCTAAACCAAAGAGGAGGGACTTTTAGGGACTAAAAGTGGGCATTTGGGACTAAAGAAAGAAGACCCCGAGGGAGTCTTTTTGGGACTTTTTCCAACAGTTGCCCCTGCCACGCATCGCACCTTGTCTCTATTAGTTCATTACTAGGGATAACATGGTCTTTAAGCATGTAATTTAATAACCTCTAGTCCATGTTTAGTCCCTGGAACCCAACAGGTAGGGACTAGGGAGTTTTTAACCAAACAGGGCCTTAGATTAACAACAGCTAATGAGTTGCACGGGATAGTGGACGCACCAGCACATCTACCGATGTACTGTGGTCATGCACACTCTGTTGCAACAAAGAACAAACAACCAAGGAGCATATTTGTGTTGGTCCCAGTTTTGTTATCTTTAGACGCCTTTCCCTATGTGAGCGTAGCAAATCTAGTCCTGCTCAAACTCTATAGCCTTGTCCCTTCCTTTCCTTTTTGAACTAGTACTTTCGCCCCTTCCTTTCCACTTTGAACCATGTCCTAGATTTATGCGATACAACTTTCCCCACTACTTTCCCCCATTCCTTTCCTCTTTGAACCACGTCCTAGATTAATGCTATACACATTTCCCCATTCATTTCCTCTTTGAACCATGTCCTAGATTCATGCTATATACAACTTTTCCCACTACTTTCCCCCACTCCTTTCCTCTTTGAACCACGTCCTAGATTCATGGTATACATGAAGCTAGAGCAATGCATGTGGAGTAACTAAATTATACCTTAAGGTTCTTGGGGCATGGTTCGGTGGGCGACAGGACGGGACGGCGGCGAAGAAGGAGGGGTCGGAGGCCCTCCCGCGCCGCCACAGGGTGGAAAGGGAACAGCTACGCCGGTAGTCCCTCGCCGACGGCGACAGCGTTAAGCCTCCTTCCCTTCGCGGCAGACGGATCCTTCCGGCTCTTTGAGCAGCAGTGAGGGGAGAGAGAGAGGCCAAAGAAGTCTTGTTTTGATCTGGAGATGGCGAGAGAGTGTGAAGAGAGCAACTACAAGCGCTAAGGCTCCAGCGGGAGAGGGTGAGAGAGTGTGAAGAGAGCAACTACAAGCGTTGAGGCTCCAGCGTGTATATATATACTAGAGAGAGAGTGTGAAGCGTGCAAACCCTAGAAAACATTTTGACCAGTCAAGGAATCCTCCTAGCACAAATTATGCTCAAGTGTAGTTATCAAACCCGAGACCTCAAGTTTGATAAGCGAATAGGCTAACCAGCTACACAACCCTCCCGTTATGTTCAATGAGAGGGATATAACCTTTTATAAATTCCTGCATTCGTGTGACAAGCATGCCATGTTTTTTGTGTGTGGGAGTCATTGGGATTTCAATCATAATCGTGCCATGTGGCTTTGGTGGTAAGACTATCCACAGTGGTGCAGAATAATGCAGCCTTAGTCACCTTACCTCTCTCCATGTAGTATGTTGGGTCCCACCAGTCAGAGGGTGAAACAAACAAATTAATAAGAAAAATTAAAAGCGCCAGCGGTGTATCTTACTTCACACATCTCGCTACTGCTCGGGAACACTGTCCAATTGATCCCTCTGTTCGCTCATGTACTATTTTAAGTGAATCCTTATTATAACATGCACACAAATTTTGGGCACTTGTATTCGACTTAAGTCAGTGTGCCAATGTATCTCGTATACTTACTACTCCCTCTGTCTAGGTGTAATAAGTCACGTTAGAAGGTGCAATGGGACCAAGGTGTGTGTGTGTGTGTGTTTAACACCATGCGTGTGTTAGAGAGAGCGACAGATCGACCTACTCCTACAGAGAGATGTTGTGTAGTGTACGATTTTAGCCGCGAGAGTCGGTGCATCCTTTCGTTTCCGGGCGTGTCCGGTAGGGACATGCGGACAGCTGCCACGCCTGCTCCTGACCAGCCTGGCCCACCCAAAGCCCCTCCATCACCTGCGCGCACTTCCCGCCCGAAATGGTCAGCACCGCTCCAAAGAATCGGTGCCGCATTCATGCCCGGCAGAGCGGACGCGACCTCTCACTAGCACAAGAGTGATGGTTTCTTCGTCCATCCAACTTACTGTTGGGTCTATGTGATTTGACGGCTCATTGGTCTTTATTACTGAGGTGGTAGGACTGCTGGATGTCCCACGCTTTCGGCGAAAGGAGGTATACTACTACTAGATTACAATTTTCTCCATTCTTACAGCAGAGGCGTGCAAGAGCAGTGAAAACACGCAGGCTCAGTGATTACATGGCCCACCTCACACTATCACCATGCGACACCTAACTCTTTACATAGTACTCCCTCCGTTCCTAAATATTACTAGATGAGTCCCCGCACATTGGTGTGGAACAGCGGTATATCTCTCCGGGCAAAATTATCGATTTCATAGAACAAAAAAAACTCTATAACCGCATGACGAATGTGGTAGCCAAACTAAATAAACTCCCATCATCATTTAGATCATCCCTCGTAAGGAAAAAAGATCAGCCAACTCCTACTGCATAATGGGATTATATTTTTCTTTTTGACATGTTAATGGGACTTAAAATCTCACTTACATGCATGCTACCGGTGCATGCTTGCATGCAGACATGTTGATGTGATTTAAAACCCACTCACATGCATGTGGCACGGTATTTCTGCATGCTTGCATGTGTCATAGTGCGCAGCCTCTCAACGTCAAGATCAGATGGGTATTATGGACTGATTTACTTTATCTAACGGCTACATCAATTTTGATGACGTGGCTCAAGGAGAGGATAGAGAATTCCTAGTAGTGGGGCTAGCTATTACTAGTAGATATAAGTCTTTGTAGAGATTCCACTACATACGGAACAAAATGAATGAATCTACACTTAAAATGCATCTATATACATCCGCATGTGGTTCATGGTGAAACCCCTACAAAGAGTTATATTTAGGAATGGAGGAAGTACTAGTATAGTACGTACTGTAATTTATCAGCGAGATAAATTTGTGCAATGCTATGAAGCTTCCAGCTTCTGTTACATGTATCTTGCGTCCAAGGTTGCCCGTTGCAACATTTCATCAAATACAAAGGAGACTACCATCCATGCTATTGCATCTCAATGACTGACAGATCATAGCAAATATGTACTCCCTCTGTTCCAAAATAAGTTTCTCAACTTTGTGCAAACTTTAGTACCAAGTTGTACTACTACTAAAGTTGACACTTATTTTGGAACATAGGCAGCTAAAGAAAAAACGATCCATGCAGTCCCTAGCCCTTGAACCATGAACCCTGACCAGGCTTCAATTTGCTGGCAACGTTTGAGCTTCCTAATAAATGAAGTTTGCAACCTTTTGACCATCGGATCATTTTGTGCAGTTTCACCAAAATCGAGATGAGCATCCCTGTGGCAAAGAAATTGAACAAGCGTGATTAGAATAAGATTACTGGGACTAGTTGATGAGACATAAACTCATCACAAATACAGTACATAGAAGCCAGTAGAGGTATGTGCGGGGCAAAGAAGTAGAGAAATATCCACAGGGAGTGATGTGGGCAGCTGGAGCAGTGGTGCAAGCCGGCTGTAAAGGGAGTTGTACCTGAGGGACATAGCTCAACCTTGAGGAGGGCAGCGGGAGGCGGCAACTTCCCACGTCGCGGCAGTGAGCAAGGGACGAAGGCAACCTCACCGGCTTTGTGAGAGAGAACGGCGGGGACCCCTGATCAGGACGTTCCGATAGTGGGTTTTCGCCATCGGCGACGGCCATCGCATCTACACTAAGCATCCACCCCTTCCCCAAGCGGACGTGATCCACCGGGATGTTACAGATGTGGCCACAGTCATTTTGTGCGAGAGAGTGTGAAGAGAGCAACCCCAGCAAGCAACCGTGTAGGCTGGCCCGTCCTGACTATGTATATAGTGGAGCGGTTTCCTTTTCTCTCCATATGAATCTATCATATTGCGTACGTGCCACTGAAGAAAAAACTTTATTTATAAATGATGCGGCACCTACTACTCGTTCTCCTATAACCTTGCGCTTGGCATCTCCAATATATTAACCTTGCGATTCGCTCTTCGCCTTTTCGGGAAGTCGAGCAATAATGGTAGTGCGGTATATATCGTTTTGGCTATATGTCGAGTGAATTGTTGCACGTCCACCACGTGGGCGAGGGTCGAGGGGCGAGGGAGAGTGCTACATACGAAGCAAAATGAGTGAATCTACACTCTAAAATATGTCTATATACATCAGTTTTTGGAGTATGTACTAGTAGTTCATATTGAAATCTACTAAAGGACATATATATTCCAAACAATATGATATAATCTCTATAACCAAGGTAGTAGGGACGAGGAGTAAACGGAGGGAGTACTAAATTTTTCTCCTCATCCTACGAGGCACCGTGCGCATGGGCGAGGGAGCGGGCGTAAGGCGTAGTATGCAAACTTCACCTCATCCTGCGAGCCACCGCGCCCGTGGGCGGGGGATACGTCGTACTAAGCAAGCTTCTCCTCGTTCTGCGAGTTGAAGGGACACATCAAAAGTACTCCAGTGTATAGAGCCTTGCCTCTAAGGTAGGCCCCACATGGTTTGCCTCTTTTTTAACATAACACGTCAAGTCGCAATTTGTTTGTTCACCCGTGGTAGACGATCCACCCTCCACCAAGTGGACAACCAGTACACGTGCCAAATTACCACGTGGGCTGCCTTTTTCATACAGAAATGAGCTCCACCATATACCCGCGCGGGTGTGGTTGGGAAAGACACGGGAGTACGTGCGTCGTGCATGCACCTCTTCTCTTCGTGCACGTCCCCCACCTTCGTGGGTGTGTGTGAGAGATACAAACCGCGTTCGTGTGTGTTTTTTGTTTTGGGGGGGGGGGGGGGGGGTTGATTTCATGAATTATTTGTGGGAATATGTCGATGACATCTCAAACAAAATTTTGCATGCAATGTGTGTGAAATGGAGGCCTATCCATATCATACATAGAGGGTCGGGCAATCCACGAGAAGAGAGGGAGGGGTCATAGCTATCGATAGAGTTGAAGAGAGGATCAAGTGGGTGGGTGCGAGATCAATGAAGAGAGCCATCGAAATTGTGTGTGTACAAGTCAAACATATAGGGCGACTGGCCTACCGGAACGTTAGAGGGCACATGTCAAGTTTGTGTGTGGCATGGAGACATGACTAGAGAGCTCGATGTATCAGTGTGTGTGGGGGGAGGGGTGGTGGGAGGGGTATGCAGAGGCCTAACTATAGAGGTAGAAGGACTTGTATATGTGTTGAGAAGGAGAGACCCAGCTATGTCTTGAGGCAGATCGGTCGACATCCATACATAATTGAAGGACGGGAAATATGATGGGAGAGAGAGAGGGAGGGAGGGAGAGGGAGGGAGAGGGGTAGAGTGCTGGATGGGTGATGGAGTTGCTTCTCGAAGATGGTGGGAGAGGCCTACTAGACAAACTGAGGGTGGAACTGCAATGTTATCAATAAGAGTGGGGATGTGTTTCTGTGTGTGCCTGTGCATGATAGATCTGTCAGGACACATCCATGGATGATGAAGGGGAACCATGTGTTTGGTAAGCAAACCTAACTAGATCGGTAGATCAATTGTTGTTTGTCGGAGGAAGAGAGAGACACAACTAATGAGGTAGATCGATTGACGTGTGGGTAAAAACGAGTTATAAGGACCTAGCTAGCTATATGTATAGCGAGAGATCGGTCGGTGTACGTCCATTTGTTAGAGGAAAATAAGGCCCACCAAGACGGATAGACAGAGAGAATGGAGCTAGGAGGTGGTGCGAGAGGCCCAACTACTAGCTAGATAGGGGGAGGAGTGTGCGGTTGTGAGAGCGATGAAAAGAGGGGCGAGAGTTTACACGCGTGTCTGACCATATGAGAGACACGAGGCAAGGACACATAAAGGAGGAGATTGAAGGTGTGTTTGTATGTTGTAGGCAGGCATCGCTGGAGTGGTTTATCGATCAGTGTGTGTCGGAAAGGAGTTGTGGAGACTCTGGGAGAACGACCTAAAGAAAAAAAATGAATGTGCCCGGTGGATAGAATGCAAAGGGAGGGGGAGGGCGAGGAGGGCGGGTGCATGCATGAGAGAAAGTTAGTGGTAGCTACAAAGGTGAGAGGATTGTGTGGGTGTAAGAGACTAACAAAGATCATAATTTGATATGAAAGAGATTCATATATTTGAATAGGAGATCATAGTGTTTTAAACATTGCATGCATGAATATAGCGGTGATACACGTGCGGTGCACATGTTATACCATATATAATGTGATAATGCATGGCGTTTGCAACTCACAGCTAAATGCTGAACAATCTAAACCATACTATACATCAAACAATCTCACATTTTATTTGAATTTGTGATAATGTGTGGCGTTTGCAGCTTACAACTAAATATCGAACAATCTAAACAATACTATATATCGAACATTCTCACATTTTATTTCAATTTGTGGTAATGTGTGGTGTTTGCAACTCACGTCTAAATACTTGTAGGCGTAGGGGGCGGGGCACCATACATAATGTGATAAACACATTATACATATGAGACATGGTTTAGATTATGAAGATCTAGCTAGAGCTAGAAATGTAATGTGATTTGAAATCGAAATAAAGTGGATTCAAGAAATCTAGTTCGAGTTCATATAGTACACATAGTTCATATGTAACTCGAGACTAATCATGTGGTGTGCTGTGACGATAATACACAAATGATGGTTTAACTTGACAATAATGATGATTGTAGATCTTATTAAAACAGAGAAATGAATTCAAATGCTTTGACTTCACAACAATCATTAGTGTAGATCTTATTCAAATAGAGAAACGAATTCAAATTTAGTTCATATTGAAGCGGTAGTATATACGTTTGGAATGCACTAAAACGTTCATTTGAGTAGTAGATTGCATGCATTATACACGTAGCGAAATATTTTAATTGAACATAACATGAATTCAATGTTTTGAATGACATTTGTAGGGTGCATTGATTTGCTACAGTACACGTTAGGCTTGTCCGGAAATTTCAACACGCGCCTTGTTAGCCCGAAATATTTAAGATATATCTTTGTCTCGTTGTGCTCCGACAACTCCCTCCATCTCAACCCGCTCCTTGCTATTCCGAAATTACAATGCGCGTGAAAACTCCCACCTCCTGTGAAATACCGACACGCGAAATGCCCGTGGTACCCCTGAACCGAAAGAATCACCTCAAATCGGTGGGGGTACTCCCGTAACTTACCCCACATTTCGGACAAGCGTGTATCTAAGCCATGGTTCCCCACTGCCATCCCATCTGCCCACCCATTCGTACACCGAGGCCGCGAATACCGCGATGAAACCCCACACCCTGCTTTGTCCGCCACCCAGCAGGAGCCTCTTCCCCGGCGATGTCGTCCACAGCAACACCTCGACGTCCCTCATCCACCGTACCGGATGAGGATCCCCCGTCGATCTCATCGTCCCGCCGGTTCAGCCACCCCGTCCTCCACCTCTGAGGAGCTGCCCCGACGTTCCCCTCGTCTTTCGCGCCACCTCCATTCCCACACCGCCATCTTCACGTGCACCACTGGAAGAGCATCATCATCACCGTTTCCTCGGATGAAGCTGCGGCCTAATCGGCGCCACCAAAGAGGTTGTACACTAATCGCCGCATTTTCTTCTTGATTCGATCTCACGGTGCTACCGGCGCTCGGTCCCGAGCTAACACGGCGCGGCTCCATCCACGGCGGCATCGCCGGCCACTTCCTCCACGGCGTCGCTCCCTCAGTGGCGACGTCCACATCAGTAGGACCGGCTGTTGCTTTAGCTCTCGCTCGCGCTGCTGCTCTGCTCTTGCTCTCAGTCCCCTGCCTGGTCTGCTCTTGCTATTGCTCTTGCTCGCGCTGCTGCTCTCGCTCTTGCTCTTGCTTGCGATGCTGCTCCGATTTAGCTACACTTCACTCCGATGCCGCCGGGGTGAAGGAAGAACCAGCCGCAGCGGGGAGGGGGGCTCGCCGGAGAGGTACCCAACTATCTATCTTAGGGTTCAGGATGGGGGGCGGTGGTCGCCGGCGGTGGCGGGGCGTTGGCGGGGCGGTGGCGTGGGGATCACCGGAGAAAAAGCTCGGCACATGGGGGGGGCTAGAGGGATGGCCGGGGCAGCGGCGGACCGGTGGTGGGGAGTGTTTTCGGGGCGGACGGGGCGGCGCACCGCCAGTCGCGGGCGCCGGGGGGCTGCTGTTTGGCCGACTCAGGGGGGGTAGAGGTTGAAGATGAACCGCAGGCCCTTGATTTCGTATCCAACGGCTGCAAAATCGACTGACCAGAGACGAAAAAGTCAGTCGACCGACATGTAGCCTCACCTTGCTAGTGCGTTCAGTTTCGACAGCAAAATTCAGTTTCGACAGCAAAATTCAGTTTCGATAGTTAAGTTTAGTTTCGACAGTTAAGTTCAGTTTCGACAGTTAAATTCAGTTTCGACAGTTAAGTTCAGAGATGAGCGGCTGATGTATTTTACATCTAGCACTTTGTTTTTATTTATTTTACGTCATGTATTGGAGATGCTATTAGAATTCCACTTAGGTTAACGTTGTTTGTTGTCTCTCTTGTCCTGCTTCAGCCTCGGCGTCGTACAACTCACCGAAGCTGCCCCAATGATGAAACCCTCCATCACAATGGAGCAGTACCTCGGGCTCCATCGCTAGACGCCTAAGATCTTCTTCCCCTCCTCTGACAGCCAAGTCAGTCGGAGCATCCTCACCGGCCAACCCAATCACGCTGAGATCGACATGGCTTCGCCAAAGAGGTTGTACACTTGTTGCATCTCTTTTTTACTCTACATGTTATATATATTGTCCACTGAGCCCACAGATTTGTTCCTTTAGTGTCTCCTTGAAAGAAAAAACGTAGGAATTTTAATTTTCACTTGTCCTCCTTTTCAAATTCCTATTCATGAAGCACAAGACTAAGATATAGTAGCATAATAGCATTATAAACGTACATTTTCTTGTGGTTTGACTTAATCTCACCATGCTTCTTTGCATCCTGTGATCTTCCAATTGTTGTGAATCAAACACCCAGATTAGCAGAAATCTTGTGTTTTTAAATTCTCTGTTTTGCACGTGCATTCCTATCCTATTCCTGTCTATTTCCTATCCCTGCATTGTTGGAATCCTCCAATTCAAACGAGCCCTTACAGAATTACTTCTCTTACAGATAGTTGTCAAAGAAAACCTTGCGTGGTTTGTCCTGCTCCTGCTGCGCCGTCGTCCACCCCAGCTCAGCTACTCCTATGACAGAAGGGTCCAGCACAGCAGGGATCTGACCTCCAGACTGTCTTTCGCCGCCTCAGATCTTCTCCCCCTCCGCTGGCAGCCATGAAAACTGCACTACCATCATCAACCGAGCAGATGACCTCGAGGACTACACGGGTCCGCAAGAGATGTCGCACTCTTTCGTGTTTGCTTACGTTATGCATCGCTTAATATTACATGCTACTTTATCGTCCTATTCACCTTTTAGACTCTGAGTCAGCTCCAAACTAATGGTCAAACTTGAGTTTTTAAATGGTTGTGGGGTACATATCGGGGCCGCTATCAATAGTATCTATCTACTATCTGGTTAATCTCTGGTGTCTACTATGAGTTTCATGTTGGGTGGGAAACAAACAGTAAAGAAGCCATTATCTGTATTTTTTAACTGAAGCCATTATCTGCCTGCTATTATTGGTTTTGGGTCTATCCACAGGTTGCTACCATCACTCTGGATTTCTGCATGCACTCCTTACATAATCTCACTATGTTTTATTCCTATGCATGACAGTTATTATAAACAATGGAACTGAACATCTAGAGAAAAAGAGACGAGCCTTGCGTGGCAATAAAATTTCATGCAAACGTTGCTCCATGGTAGGCGCAAAGGCACCCCCCCCTCCACGCATTTTGGATTGTAATCGAGAGGAAGATATCTGTTCTGAGGGGGATTCAGAAGGAGAAGACAACTCCTATTTACCCCCTGAGGTCTTCGCTCTAACTTGGCATGCTGATGTTGGTTATATCATGCATATGGTGTCTTGCATTGCTTACTTTATACATCAAATATGTCATCTGCTTAGCTTAGACATCCTTTGTGCAAATGCCATCTGTTTAGTTTATTCATCGTTTATGTGAATTATGCAACGCCATCTTGTTTAGCCAGGCATCATATATGTGAATTTTGCAATGCCATCCTGCTTAGCCAGTCATCTTATATGTAAATTATATCAGGCCATCCTTTTTTTGTTACATATTACATTTGTCAACAATGTTATTACATTCAACTGCTCTTCGTGTGCATCAGCCATTTGACACGGTGATGGCAAATTCTGGAGTGAAAACAAGGTCTTCAGAGCAGACTATGCTATCTGACGAAGCGCATATCTCGCTGGTTACGGATAGCTCATCAGAGGAGGATTCAGAGACAGATGACCAGTCCTATTCCCCCCAGGTGTATGCTCTAACTTGGCAGGGTTATGTTGCTCATATCGTGCGTATGGTGTCTCGCATTGCTATGTCATTTGATTAGTTCATACATGCTTTGTGTGAATGCCACATGTTCAGTGTCTAATTACCATATAATTGAATTATGCATTGCCATCTTGTTGCGAGACATTATATATGTGAATTATACAATGCTATATTGTTGCAAAGGCATTATATATGTGAATTATGCAATGCCATGCTGTTTAGCCAATCATCATGTATGTGAATTATATCATGCTATCATTTTTTTGTATTACGTGTTCCATTTTTCGACAACGTTTGTATATTCAACTACTCTTCCTGTGCATCAGCCATTTGAAGCGGTGATGGAAGTATCCGGAGTGAAAACAAGGTATTCAGAGCAGACAATGCTACCTGCTGAAGCAGACATCTTGCTGGTTACAGAGAGCTCCTCAGAGGAGGATTCAGAGACTGATGACCAGTCCTATTTTCCCCCTGAGGTCTATGCTCAAACTTGGCAGGGTTATATTACCCATGTCATGCATGTTGTCTTGCATTACTTAATTTTTACATCATATATGGATTGACATCTGCTTACTTGCTTACTATATAAATCATATATTTGAATTATATCATGCCATCATGTTTACATAGTACATGCACATCATCTATCTGAATTATGGCATGGCAACCCATTTAATAAAGACATCATATAGTTATATCATATCATCCTGTTTAGTGTTTATAGTCATCATATTTTGAATTATGGCATTTTATCCGTGAATGTATGTGACTTATGGCATGCCAACCTATTTAATAAACACATTATATAGTTATGTCATGTCATCCTGTTTACATAGTCTCATATTTTGAACTATGTCTTTCCATCTTTTTAATTAGCCATCATAATGTGAAATTGTGTTATGCTATCCTGTTTGGTTAGACAACATAAATATGAATTATTTCATGCCCTCTTTTATTCCCCACTATCCATTGCACCTGTCTATCATACAATGTCTATACTTTCAATTACTTTTCTTGTTTATCAGCCATTTGAATTGGAGAGCGTGATGGCAGTATCTAAGGGAGTAACAACACGGTCTTCAGAAAAGATAGTGCTACCAGTTGATGCAGGTAGAACCACGGTTGTACTTGCCCAAGTACTAGAACCACAACACATAACCCAGACTCTCGCAGATTGTACCCCTACCCAGTTGGACAGAGAACCAGCTACACCCCTTCTAACCCCAACCCCGGCAGATAGTAACCCAATTCCAGTTGACACAGCACCGTCTCCACCATAGAGCAACCAAACACGAGCAGTTAGTAAGGGAACTGCAGTGCCCAAAGCACGAGGACCACCACTCCGAATCCCAACTCAACGCTTAAAGGAGAAGAAGATTTGTTCTCAGGTCAGGTTCTGTAGCTATGGTTCATACTCCTTTGCTCTTGCATGACTGTATTTACTCATACCAACTATTTTCAAATTTGAAGGATGGAATTGAAACTCCAATGGCGCAACAGGTATGTTTTAAACCTGATTCTTTAACTGGTTTGTTGTTGCAACCTGCTCTATGTTGATTTCAGTTTCAATTGCATAGACAGTTATGTTCTCATATCATGCACATTACAAGTGTTGTTATTGCTCTATAGTTACCCACACTTATATTCTATCTATTCTGCTTTGTCTTGAACAAATATTATTTGAACTGTGTCTCTATCTTGATTTGGCAACAAAAACTAGAATGATATAGACCATAAAGTGACCATGGTACATAGATATATGTTTGTTTCATGCTCTTATCCTGTCCACTTTACTACTGAACTCATTTACCAAAATGAGTTTCATATACAACATGGTAAACATGTGATGTGTGTTCTTGTTTATCTTTTAGAATGCGGACAAAATATTGGAGAACAGTACCGCATTATCCAATGGTAAAGGAAGTAATGCAGATAAGGTTCAAGATAGTGAGACATCCCTGTTGGTCTCCAAGAAAGCTGATAAAACCTATCTTGACAACAGTGAGGGAACCCAAAAGTCCTGTCTTGATGTAGTGTTCGAGTTACTGGCCACTACTGCTGGCACAAGCTCTTCGAACTCGCTGCCTGAATCAATTCGTATTCTTGAGTCTCAACTTCAAGTTGAAAGACATCGATCGGATGTGCTGTGACAGGAAGTTGAAGGACTGAGGAAGTCCCTGCAGAATTCAGATGCATATTTTTTGGTGCAACAACAAGCGCTGGAGGATTTAAGCGCCAAACAAGAGAATGTTAATAAGCTTGCTAAGCATCTTGCCAGCATTATGGGTACCCAGGATATTGTGTCTTGAGATCTTCTGAAGTGGTTTCAGTTCTGGATTTGTTTTGCTGCGGCGTTTATTTGCGCTGGTCGCCAACTTTGACAACCAGTGTATATGATATGCTGCTTTGTTCCCTATATTTGCACTGGTGGCGAACTTTGATGCCCAGTAGATGTAATATGTGTAATAGCCGTGATAGCCTAGCGTTAGTTGCTTGCTTATTTATTTCCTTGTTGTCTTGTTTATTTGTTTGCTTGTAGTCATTGCAGTTCTTTTTCCGCGGTTAGCTAGTGGCCGCAATAACCTATTTTTTAAAACTAGGCCACAATAAGCATGGGCTAATATTTACTGTAGTGACAATGGGCCTCCTACTGGCCGTACAAATAGTGGGCCTTCTACGGGCCATAGAAACAATGGGCCTTCTGCGGGCCATATTATCAATGGGCCTTATACAGGCCGTATAATCGATTGGCCAAACATGGGCCAAACAGACCGCATTATGGCCGTAAACGGGCTAGAGTTGGAATCGTCCGTTCATGGGCCGACCATAACGGACCATCATTAATAGGCTGTATTTGATGATGCTATGAAATCGGCCCAATGTATTAACGGACCACAAACGGGCCGACTGTAACCACGGGGCTGAATTTGGCCCACAAGCAGAAAATGACAGTAACGGGCCATAAGTAAACGAATGCTGGAAATGAGGCCAAGAATAAATGGGCTCTGAGAAGGCCGAAAGATAACATGGGCTGGAAACGGCCCAACGGAATAACGGGCCGTTAATGGGTACAAAGTGAGACATTGTTCATTACGGGCCAGTTTCACCACGGGCCGTTAATGGGTGTAAAGTGATACACTGTTCATTACGGGCGAGTTTCACCACGGGCCGTTAGTAGGCCAAGAGTTACATAGGGCCTCATATGGGCCAAAAGACGTCATGGGCCATACATGGGCCAGAAGTGAAAATGGGCTGGAATCATATTGGATGGCCCAAATGCCGCTATTGGGCCTAATTCGGATAGGGCGTAACGGGCCTTAGGTTAGCAGGCTGTAAATGGGCTATATTCGAACAGGCCGTTAACAGGCTTTCCATGGGCCGGCCTGCCAGCTTTTGACCAAGTCAAATGGGCCGGCCTTTTCATAGGAATGGGCTTCTGTTGGGCCGTGCAACGTGTCGACGTATCATAGGCGCCTTCCGTCCAATGAGTGGTTGACATCTGTCCCAACGATGAGCCGACACGTGTTTCCTCCAGCCAATGATGATTTTGCACGTGGAAAATGCCCATTGGTCGGGGCTGTTAACGGGTTATCAGATCCAAAACCCGACCCGATAGCTTAACGGCGTTCTGTTATGGTGGATGCCACGTGCCGGTCACCCTTGACGAAAGCACTTCTGTGACGTGCGATTTATCTTCATGGAAGTGGACACTTCCGTGATGATAATTTTGGTAATGTCATGGAACACTTCTACGACAGCACAGGTATGACTATCTTGATTCTATCATAAATTTGTCATGGATGTACATGCATGACGAAAAAAAGCGACCTACTATGACAAACACGTATCATCACGGAAGTGTATTTTTTTTGTAGTGATCACATATGACCAGAAACTTGGGAAAAATCTAGGAAAACATTGGCTACATGAAATGAGCCAAAATCTTGTGTAGGTGGGTTATATTGATAGGAGAAGGCTTGGGAATATTTTCAGGCATAATGGAGCAAGATAAAATATACTTACTTCACAAACTAAAAATTTTGGCAGAAAACAAAAATTGCTCCTGTGCTCACATAGTTCACTTAAATGAACTGAATTTAGGTGGAGGCTAATGAGCTGAGATACTTGAGAATATGGGAAATTTTCATCCCATTTGGAAACTCTATGAAGGTACTTCCTTCACAAAGTTGCAACGTGGTCAATAACTTTTAAAAAATTGCACAGGGAGCTAAGATGAAGGGATTGAGATGATCTTTGGTATCCATGGGTGATTTATCCATGTTAATCACCCTGCCAAATTTCAGCTCAATTTGAATTAGGAATAAAGCACTTCCTTTGCAAAATTTCAGAGAAGGCAGAAACTTGCATTGGATCATGTGCCCAATTTTTGATCTGTGGAACATGAAATAAGGATGGAAATAGTGATTATAAAGCAAGGACAAGATCCCCAATTTATGTGGGAATTTTCTCTACTATAAAAATAGTAGTTCATTTAGGAAGTGGCAGAATTTAAATATTGGCATTAAATCAAAAAAGGCAATTTTACTTATTTAATTATGGCCAATATATTTGCCAGAGCTTGGATTAGGCACAAATATCAACTCCACCCATTTTCATGAATTTATGAGTTGGCTAACTATGCCTTTGGATTTTTATTCCTCAGAAAGGCAAGAAAAGGAATAAATCATAATTCAAAAAAATTGCATGGGACTTGGAAATATTTTTGCATATCCAAGGTTCAGAAAGGTAGAAGGGTGTCTGGGAACATATGGGATGATCAACAGGCTAAGGAAAATGAGGACTCCTTTGTAATCTCAAAGACCACAGTCAAATTCCACAAATTTGGAATTAGGGTTTGAGAGGATTTGAGATGGTGCAAAAGAGGTCTTGCCCACTGACAAAGACATGAGCAAGGTTTTGAAAGGCTGGAAATGACAAGAATCCTCAGAGTCATCCATCAAACTCAGGAGAAAGATTTTGGAAAATGATTGCCAGGAAGGAATAACAGCAAAAAAATTGATAACCCAATTTTGGGGCTGTTACACGCCACTAGCGCATTGGCCATCGCCGCCGCTCACCCCGGTCACCAGAAGCCCATCTTCGATGTCGTTGCTGCCATCATCGCCGCCACTGCCAATCTCCACCGTCGGAGCCTCGGGATCGGGGACGTAGAGGATCTTCTCTAGTAGCGCGTCCATGTGATCCTTCACGGCCCCTAGGCAGCAGCACGGGAATAGGAGCGGTCGAGGGAATCACTGTGCTGAAGTCGAAGCCGGGGTCCTGAAGGAAGAGATGGAGAAAGATGCGTGCCACGGCTGCAACAAAGAGCAAGCGGCAATCCTCCTCCAGAATGGAGTCCACCTTGGCGGTAGCACCCTCGAGCGCCTCCGCGAGCTTGGAGCACAGCCCCGCGAGGCCATCCTCGGGGGCTGCCAGTGGTTCCTCATAACCTCCCCTGCAGATGGAGCGCAGCGACTCACGAGCCTTGAGCTCGAGGGAGGGGAAGGTGTCACGTTTCGCGGTTGCCTTGTTCTTCGCAGCAGCAAGGGCCTTCTCCCTGGCCTCCAGTTGGGCGGCGACTCGGAGACATGCTGGGTGTGGAACGCCTAGGCATCAGCCACCTTCTTCTTCAGTGTGGCCAAGCCGCCGCCCTCCGCGGCCTGGTCGGCGGCCACCTGTGCTAGCTTGGCATCGCGACCGGCAAGCTTCGCTTCACGGGCCTTCAGGTCCTCCTCCCGTTGCCGAAGCCGTTGGGCGTGCATGGCTTGCTCTTCTTGGAGGGCCTTCAGCTTGGCCTCCGCCTCAGCGTGGCGCTCCTCGACGGACGCAACATGGGCCAACACTGCGTCGCGAGCCTCCTTGGCCTTGACGGCCTCGTTCCTGCCTTCTGTGGCGGTGGCCTCGGCCCGACCCCAAGCCATCTTGGCAGACGTTTCGGCCTGGAGCCACCCAGAGATAAGGCCTAGGTTCTCTCTCATGTGGCACCTCTCCGCATCCTGGAGGTCGGCTCGGAGCTTACCGACCATGGTGTAGGCTTCGTCCAGGATGCCTAGCCTGATGAGAGGGCCACAATCCACCAGCGCAAGGGCCTGGGGAGGAGCCGATGTTGGTGCACCGGCTAGCGCCATCACCTGGGAAATGGTGGCGAGGATTGCTTGGGGTACTGGTGGCTCCGAGCCCCCTCCCCCCTCGGGCATGACAGGGGCGGACGGCTCCGCGGCCTGCTGGCCCTGGGGGCGGCTCCTACCGAGGCTGCATCACCACATCCTGGGGGGGGCGCTCCGACGCGAGGGGACGAGAGACGGCCTCCTCCGCTTGTGTTGGAGTCGTTGTAGCTCCGACGAGAAGTGGCACCTCTTGAGTCCTAGCTCCTTCCTTCCTCTTCTTCACCACGACGCCCGTCCTGGTCATCAGGAGGGAAGCGATGTGGGCACGATGCTAATATGTGCTAAACAAAAACAAGGCAAGGTACTTACTCGTCAGGATCGATCCACGTCCTCTTCTTCTGCTTCTTGGTCGGGGCTGGGGCACCCTGCTCTTTCTTGGCGCAGCCTTGTTTACGCTTGGGGAGCTGGCAGGGCGCTTCTCGATTGGCCTCGGCGCAGCACTGTCGCCTGGCAAAATGGAGGTGTCGCCTTGAGGGACAGGGACCTGCGGGACCGTGCCCGCTTCGGTGGCAAGAGGGGCGCACCTCGGAGGAGGTGCCTGATACGTCTCCATCGTATCTACTTTTCCAAACTCTTTTGACCTTGTTTTGGACTCTAAATTGCATGATTTGAATGGAACTAACCCAGACTGACGCTGTTTTCGGCAGAATTGCCATGGTGTTATTTTTGTGCAGAAATAAAAGTTCTCGGAATGACCTGAAACTTCACGGAGAATATTTTTGGAATTTCTAAAAAATACTAGCAAAAGAATCAACACCAGGGGGGCCACACCTTGTCCACGAGGGTGGGGGCGCGCCCACCCCCCTGGGGCACGTCCCCCCCAGTCTCGTGGGCCCCCTGAGGCTCCACTGACCTCAACTCCAACTCTATATATTCACCTTCAGGGAGAAAAAAATCAGAGAGAAGGATTCATCGCATTTTACGATATGGAGCCGCCGCCAAGCCCTAATCTCTCTTGGGAGGGCTGATCTGGAGTTCGTTCGGGGCTCCGGAGAGGGGAATCCGTCGCCATCGTCATCATCAACCTTCCTCCATCACCAATTTCATGATACTCACCACCGTGCGTGAGTAATTCCATCGTAGGCTTGCTGGACGGTGATGGGTTGGATGAGATTTATCATGTAATCGACTTAGTTTTGTTAGGGTTTGATCCCTAGTATCCATTATGTTCTGATATTGATGTTTCTATGACTTTGCTATGCTTAATGCTTGTCACTAGGGCCTGAGTGCCATGATTTCAGATCTGAATCTATTATGTTTCTATGAATATATGTGAGTTCTTGATCCTAATTTGCAAGTCAATAGTCACCTACTATGTGTTATGATCCGTTAACCCCAAAGTGACAATAATCGGGACAATTACCGGTGATGACTATAGTTTAAGGAGTTCATGTTTTCACTAAGTCATAATGCTTTATTCCGGTACTCTATTAAAAGGAGGCCTTAATGTCCCTTAGTTTCCAATAGGACCCCGCTGCCACGGGAGGGTAGGACAAAATATGTCATGCGAGTTCTTTTCCGTAAGCACGTATGACTATATTCGGAATACATGCCTACATTACATTGATGAACTGGAGCTAGTTCTGTGTCACCCTATGTTATAACTATTACATGAGGAATCCCATCCGACATAATTATCCATCACTGATCCACTGCCTACGAGCTTTTCACATATTGATCCGTTACGAGCTTTACAATCACTACAAAACCAATAATGTTACTTTTGCCACTGTTACCGTTACTTCCATATTATTTTGCTACTAAATACTTTGGTGCAGATATCAAGTCTTTCAGGTGCGGTTGAATTGAAAACTCAACTGTTAATACTTGACAATATTCCTTGGCTGCCCTTGGGTCGAATCAATAAATTTCTGTTGAATACTCTACCCTCGAGAACTATTGTGATCCCCTATACTTGTGGGTTATCAAGACTATTTTCTGGCGCCATTGCCGGGGAGAATAGCTCTATTCTTTGAGTCACTTGGGATTTATATCTTTTGATCACTATGAGGAACTTGAAAGATGAAAGAACCAAGATTTATCCCTCAACTATGAAGGGAGGTAAGGAACTGCCATCTAGCTCCGCACTTGATTCACCTTCTATTATGAGTAAACTTGCGACACCTACACTTACTATTCATTCTGATATGTCTCATGTTGTTGATGATGCCACTTCTGCTTTGCATGATGCTTATGATGAAAGTACTTCTATGCTTGATAATATTGTGCCACTAGGTGAATTTCTGGATGAACAACTTGCTAGGGTTAGAGAGAATGAAATTATTGAAACTGATAATATTAATGAAAGTGATGATGACGATTCTACCCCTAGATATGAATTGTCTGTTGTGCCTGAGGGTTATGTTATGGATGAAGAAACTGCTAGAGACTTTTTAGCTTGCAATGATAAATATGATCTTAAGAAACTGTTAGCTAAGCTGAAAGAAAAATCCTTGAATGCTAGAATGAAATATGACCCTGCTTTTGCTACTTCACCTATCTGTATTTTCGATAAGGATTATGATTTCTCTGTCGATCATGGGTTAATTACCTTGGTTGAATCTGATCCTTTTTATGGCTATGAATCTGAAACTGTTGTGGCACATCTTACTAAATTAAATGATATAGCCACCCTGTTCACTAATGATGAGAAAACTCGCTATTACTTTATCATTAAGTTGTTTCTGTTCTCATTAAAGGGTGATGCTAAAATATGGTTTGATTCTCTTGATCCTGGTTGTGTGTGTATTCCTCAGGATATGATTTATTATTTCTCTGCTAAATATTTCCCCGCTCATAAGAAACAAGCTGCTTTAAGGGAAATATATAATTTTGTGCAAATTGAAGAAGAGAGTCTCCCACAAGCTTGGGGGAGGCTTCTCCGATTACTTAATGCATTGCCTGGTCATCCTCTCAAGAAAAATGAAATACTTGATATCTTTTATAATGGACTAACCGATGCTTCCAGAGACCACCTGGATAGTTGTGTTGGTTGTGTTTCAAGGAAAGTACTGTTGATCAAGCTGAATTGCTATTGAGTAATATGTTGAGTAATGAAAATGATTGGACACTTCCTAAACCAACTCCTAAGCCAACTCCGAAGAAAAGGGGTATTCTATTTCTCAGTCGTGAAGCTATGCAAGAGGCAAAGAAATCTATGAAAGAAAAGGGTATTAGAGCTAAAGATGTTAAGAATTTACCACCTATTGAAGAAATACATGGTCTTGATAACTCGACACAGGTAGTAAAGGTAAATTCTCTCTATAGATTTGATGAAGGTAATATACCTCGTAATATGTCTGCTAGCCAATGCTTAGATGAGTTTGATAATTTTATTGTTAAGCAAGAAAACTCCAATGCTTATGTTGGTAGACAATTAAAATGCAATGCTTATATGATTGAACACTTGAGTGATTATATGTCTAGAGTTAAAGGTGAACTTAAAATTATTAGTAAACATGCTTCTATGGTTACCACTCAAGTAGAACAAGTACTTAAAGCTCAGAATGATTTGCTCAATGAATTAAATAATAAGAAAAATGATAATGATGTTAGAGTTGTGACTAGAGGGGGTAAAATGACTCAGGAACCTTTGTATCCTGAGGGCCACCCTAAGAGAATTGAGCAAGATTCTCAGAGAACTAATGTTGATGCACCTAGTCCTTCTAAAAAGAAGAAAAAGAAAAATGATAGGACTTTGCATGCTTCTAGTGAGCCTGTTGTTGACACACCTGAGAATCCCAATAATATTTCTATTTCTGATGCTAAAACACAATCTGGTAATGAACATGAACCTAGTGATAATGTTAATGATGATGTTCATGGTGATGCTCAACCTAGCAATGACAATGATGTAGAGATTGAACCTGCTGTTGATCTTGATAACCCACAATCAAAGAATCAACGTTATGATAAGAGAGACTCTGTTTCTAGGAAGCACGGTAAAGAAAGAGAACCATGGGTTCAGAAACCCATGCCTTTTCCTCCTAAATCATCCAAGAAAGAAGATGACGAGGATATTGAGCACTTTGCTGAAATGATTAGACGTATCTTTTTGCATATGTGTTTGATTAATATGCTTAAAATGAATCATTATGTTAAGTACATGAAACATATTGTCACAAATAAAAGAAAGATACCGGAAGCTGAAATTTCCACCATGCTTGCTAATAATACTTTTAAGGGTGGAATACCTAAGAAACTAGGAGAACCATGGGTTCAGAAACCCATGCCTTTTCCTCCTAAACCATCCAAGAAAGAAGATGACGAGGATATTGAGCACTTTGCTGAAATGATTAGACGTATCTTTTTGCATATGCGTTTGACTGATATGCTTAAATGAATCATTATGCTAAGTACATGAAAGATACCGGAAGCTGAAATTTCCACCATGCTTGCTAATTATACTTTTAAGGGTGGAATACATAAGAAACTAGGAGATCCATGAGTACCAACTATAGCATGCTCCATTAAAAGAAACTATGTTAAAACTGTGTTATGTGATCTTGGAGCCGGTGTTAGTGTTATGCCTCTCTCTTTATATCGTAGACTTGATTTGAATAAGTTGACACCTACTGAAATATCTTTGCAAATGGCTGATAAATCAACTACTATACCTGTCAGTATTTGTGAGGATGTGCCTGTTGTGGTTGCAAACGTTACTAATTTAACGGTCTTTGTTATTCTTGATATTCCTGAGGAGGATAGTATGTCTATTATTCTTGGTAGACCCTTTTTGAATACTGCAGGGGCTGTTATTGATTGCAATAAAGGCAATGTCACTTTTCATGTTAATGGTAATGAGCATACGATACACTTTCCGAGGAAACAACCTCAAGTCCACAGTACCAATTCTATTGGAAAAACTTCACCAATTACTATTGGAGGTTTTGAATTTCCCCTTCCTACTGTCAAGAAGAAATGTGATATTCTTATTGTTGGGGACATGCATATCCCCGTTGAGGTAACTTAGTGTTATTCGAAAATTCCCCGGCTTCATGTTATTCGGAAAGGGTTTGTTAACAAGACTTGATCAACCTTGTTAGTGGATTCCTTTTGATGAGCATGAGATGGATGAAGTTAGAAAGCACAACTCTATGTATCCAGCTTTTTACTTTCTGTTATTTAAATTAAATAGAGCAAATATAATATATTTTTGTCTGTTTTCTGAATTATCATTGCAATAAAAAATTCCCCAAAAATGAAAGTTCTCCAAATGTCCTGAAATTTTAATATGATTTTTATATAATATTTAAGAATTATTGGCACTGAGAACACACCTGGGGGCCTCACCACCTGGACACGAGGGTCCAGGGCGCGCCCCCCTGTCTTGTGGACCCCACGTGGGCCCCCTCCACTTATTCTTGCACCCACACACTCCGTCTTCCTCCAGAAAAAATCCTCCACCAACTCAAACCCGAATTCTAGCTCATCTTGCTGCCATTTTCGATCTCCTTGCTCAAAGCTCCATTCACAAAACTGCTTTGGGGGATTGTTCTTCGGTATGTGACTCCTCCAATGGTCCAATTAGTTTTTGTTGAAGTTCTTTATTTATTGCAAATTTTTGCTGCTTAGGTGACCCTGTTCTTGAGCTTGCATGTGAAATTTATGTGGTCAAAAGTAGTTTTAATGCATGATATGGTCTCTAGGAACTTGTGGGAGTAGTTTCTATCAATCTTGTTGAGTTTGATTCACTTCTATTTTGAGTCACTAAAAATTTCAGAAATTTTTAAGAAAAAGAAAATGATGAAGAGATTGTTGAGGGCCTCTTTGTGACGCCCCGAGACCGATGCGCCAGGTGTTTTCCAGTTATTCGTTGCTGCTGCCTTGTCATTTGCTTGCGTGTCGCATCTTGCCATGTCATCATGTGCATTACATCATCATGTTTTCAAAACTTGCATCCGTCTGGGTTCCCCCATTCTCTCCGCTATCCGTTCTGAATCCAACCACACTCGCAGGCGCCCGCGGCATGTCTGAAATAATATTTTATAAGTGGCCGGAAAATGTTCTCGGAATGGCTTGAAAGTTGGCGTGCGGTCTTATTTTAGTGTAGGTAGACCGCCTGTGAAATTTCATCGCATTCAGAGTCCATTTGATGACCCAATGGATAGCTATAGCGACAATATAGTTGGTCTTACGTCGGACGCTTTCAGTCTTCGGAAACTGTTGCCGGGCTGCATTTCTCTTCTCTCCTCTCAGTCCATGGCCCTCTACACAGCCCACTAGACTCAACCTACCCCTTCTCGCGTTCGGAGCCGTCCGATGGCGATCGCACGGTCCAAAAACACCTCCTATCCCCTCAAACCCTAACCCTGTCTATAAAAGAAAGCATCCCCTTCCATTTTTGGCAGCAGACAACTCCCTCCTCAAAATCAGAGCGCCGCCAGCCTCCTCCCACCTCCACCTCCCATTCCGTGCTAGCCTAACCCGCCACCGCCACTTGGCGCTGCCGCAGCGAGCGAGCCGGCACCTGAACCCGCCGTCGCCGCCGCCTAGGGCCAGTGGCAGCGCGCCATGTGCCCTTGCCAGCGCCTCCCTCCTCCCACCTCACGCCGGCCCGCCCGACCCAGATCGGGGCCCGCTCGAGCCCATCCAGGCTCGGAAGAGCCCGCATCGCCGCCCTCAGCCTCAGGAGCCCCGCTCCCGTCGAGCTCCCTCGCCACCAAGCCTCGCGCGACACCTCCTGTCGTCGTTCACTGCTCCGGCGGGTCACCGGAGTCCGCCGTCGCCGGCGACCAGTCAGGTCGCGCTGCCATTCTCCACCTCCTTCTCCGAGCCTTCCTTTCCTCTCTCTCTCTCTCGTCGTGCCTCACCGCCATGAGCAGAGCTGCAGGAGCTTCGCCGCCACCGATCTGGTAGGAGTCGTCGTCCTCGTACTGGATCCGGCTGGAGCTCGCCCACCGGCCCCGGATCCAACCTTCGGCGCCGTACCTGTTTCCCCTCGACCCCGCCATGTGTGCCTACCTCGCGCCGCCACCGCCGACATGGCTCTACACGAGGTCGAGCAGAGCAACCGCGCAGTCGTGCCTGTTGACCCCGTTGTCCGCATGGACCACGGCCTGCTACGTCCTCGCGGGCCCCGTGCTACTCGGCCCACCGCGTGCGTTGGCCGCAGCCTGCCAAGTCCTAGCGCACCTCCGGCCCAGGCGCCCCCTCTCCACCAGCAGGACAGATCTGGCCCGAGGTGAGATGCCCACCGAAGCCCACCCGTGTGCAGTGCGTGCAGTAGCTGGCCTAGTTCCAGCAGTTTGGGCCCATGTAGTGTTTTTTTCATGTCTGTGATTTTAGCTATTTATCCCGAATTGCCAGTTTTGCAGAAAAGCACTCATACTTCATTCATTTAATAACTCTCAAACCGTGCACCCAAATTAAACAAACTTAATATGAAAAATGACTAGAATTTCATCTAGTTTCATAATATGCCACTTTCATCCATGTTTGAAATGTTTAAAATGTTGTTTGTGGTTATTTTGCTTAAATGCAATGCTAAAATGATTTAATTCAAAACTAAATAACCGTAGCTCGGTTTTAAATAATCTTTATATGTAAATGGGGTAGAAAAATGCATAGTTTAACATGGTGGCATCACTTTGCATGTTTGCAATTCTAAAATGTGTTTTAGGGCAGAACAGTACAAAATTCATAATATGCACATGGGGATTTTCCGGAATTGTTGTTTGTTGTTCTGGCCTCATTTAAACTTGTCTAGATAGGTAGTTTTCATATGGTTCACCTCTTGCCATGTTAATCAACATTTAATATTGTTGGGTACATAAACGAGATCGAACTAAATAAGTCATGTGGTGTTTCGTCAATATGCAACTCGTTGCGTATTGAGCTCCACTTAATTTGTAGTATTGTTTGTGCACTTTGCCATGCCATGCCTCTTTACACCGGACATGCATCATACTTGGTTGTGCATCATGCCATGTTTATGTGATGGTTGTTTACTATGTTGCTTGCTTCTTTCCAGGTTGCTTCTCTCGTTAGCTTCGGTTTCGTTCTGGAGTTGTGAGGATTCATTCGACTATGTTCGTTTGTCTTCTTCATGGACTCGTTCTTCTTCCTTGCGGGATCTCAGGAAGATGACCATACCCTCAAAATCACTTCTATCTTTGCTTCCTAGTTGTTCTCTCTATTGCTATGTCGCGCTACCTACCACATGTTCTATCAAGCCTCCCAAATTGTCATGATAGCCTCTAACCTTTGTTAACCATCCTAGCAAACCGTTGCTTGGCTGTGTTACCGCTTTTGCTCAGCCCCTCTTATAGCGTTGCTAGTTGCAGGTGAAGATGAAGTTTGTTCCTTGTTGGAACATGGATATGTTGGGATATCACAATATCTCTTATTTAATTAATGCATCTATATACTTGGTAAAGGGTGGAAGGCTCGGCCTTATGCCTGGTGTTTTGTTCGACTCTTGCTGCCCTAGTTTCCGTCATACCGGTGTTATGTTCCTTGATTTTGCGTTCCTTACACGGTTGGGTGTTATGGGGACCCCTTGACAGTTCACTTGAATAAAACTCCTCGAACAAGGCCCGACCTTGGTTTTACCATTTGCCTCATCACCACCTACTTTTCCCTTGGGAGTCGCGCTGTCAGGACCCCAATTCTAAGTCACACCGATCTAGCCTATAACACCTCATATCACTTTGCGGCCTCACACACGGTATCCCCACGGGTGTCGCCTTACCATGGCACGGGACCGTTTGCGCCTTTTGGCTCACGTATATGATAGTGTCGCTAGCATCCATATGACAGAGAACCCGGGCCGACATGACTAGTCGTGAACCCAAAGTGGCACTAACTTACGGGGACAGGCATACATGAATCAACATCGAGCATGTCGGTCAGCAGCATGCGAATTCGGGCTGTAGCACTGGGCTAACAGGACTCCGGTGAACCGGGCTGTATTAGGCTAGGCAGGACTCCGGATGTCACCGCGTGACATTTCCCCGAAGGGACAGACACCGGAACAAAATGAATCACATGTCGGCCAGTCAAGTGTTCCGGAGCAGTAGTGCTGGGCTAGCAGGACTCCGGTGAACTGGGCTGTAGCGGACTACTATGGATCATGGAAGCACAAGACTACATTTCCCCATAAGAGAGGCTACCAAGGATAAACAACTAGGTTGTCGGATCCCACACATACCAAGCATTTCAATCATACACACAATATGCTCGATATGTGTAAATACAACATGGCATCACAACAAAACACTACGACTCAAAGTATTTATTCATTAGGCTCCATGGAGCGAGATATTACAAACATGGGTCTCATGACCCAACATACAGAGCATACAAGCAACAAGCACATGCGGAAGCTTAACTTGTCTGAGTACAGACAACTACAAATGAAGAAGGCTGAGAAGCCTGACTATCTACCAGACCCTCCCAAGGGTACAAGATCGTAGCTGAGGTAACGAGCTAAACGTCTAAGTCCACATGGAACTACTAGCGAGACTGAAGTCTCTCTGCAAAACATAAATTAAGAAAACGTGAGTAAAAATATACCCAGCAAAACTTACATCAGAACTAACTACATATGCATTGGCAGCAACAAAGGGGGTGGTGAAGTTTAACTGCAGCAAGCCAGCTTTGACTCAGTGGATAACCTGAACTACCACTGCAAATAACTCTTTGAGGTGGCGCACACGAGTCCACATATTCACCATATCAATACACCACTATGGATCCGCTCCCGTCTCCCTACGAGAACGCCATCCATAGCACTCACGCTTATCTTGCGCATTTTATAGTATCCACTTTCACTTGTCTATGAACTATGCAAGGGGTCCAAGTTTCCATATCCGAGGAATCCGGCTATTTGAATAGATAAAGATAACCCTACAGGGGTGTACTTCTTCACACACGCTCTCGCCACTTACCACCATGTACACATCGTGTACCTCGGCAACCTTCAAGCGGAAGCCTGGCGAGGGAGTCGGCCACGACCTGACTAACCGACAAGTCTCTAGTCCAGGTTTATCGCCTATTCGCGTTCCATCCGCAAGGAGATCTGGCCGGGGTGTCGCTCATGGCCCCAGACAATGTGAGCAGGGTTCCCAAGCCCACCATCCGGGTGCCACTTGGTACACCATGCCACTGTGCCTAGTCTGTCCCAAGCCCACCTGTACCGGGTGCCACTTGGTAGACTACTAACACAACCTACAAAAACGAGAAACTAGTTGCAACTCCTAGACAGAGATCAGGTTGATTAATAAGTCGAGAGCGGCACTTAAGCATTCCAATGCGTGATGGTAGCTGTTAATGGATGACAAACACAGAACTCAGTTCCTAAGGACGGCTTCAATGAGACAACCCACCACGTACTCCTACATGGCCTCTCACCGATACCTTTACCAAATCGTGTTCACACACTTAGCTCACAACAGTAGGACATGTTCTCACACCTCTAATTCATCCCCGCTGAATCAGACCTTACTCAACTCTAAGCAATAGCAGGCATGACAACAAGCATGAATGAGTAGGCACATCAGGGCTCAAACAACTCCTACTCATGCTAGTGGGTTTCATCTATTTACTGGGGCAATGACAGGTCATGCAGAGGAAAGGGGTTCAACTACCGCAGCATGTAACAGTTGAATCGTTGTTGTCCTAATGCAGTAAAAGAGAGCAGGAGCGAGAGAGTGGGATTGTATCATAATGAACAAGGGGTTTTTGCTTGCCTGGCACTTCTGAAGATAGTATAGTTCTTCATCAGTGTCATCGATCACATCGTCGGAACCATGTCTATCGAGGGGGGACAAACACCAGCAAACAAGGAAGGACACAATCAATGCAATGCAACAGTTATGATGCATGATTATGACATGGCAATATGGTGTGATTTGGCCGAATGCAACTAGCAACACAATTAAGTGTAGTTGGTTTGAACCCAAGGTTCAAATTCAAACTCCACATATGGTTATTTGAATGCCATTCATTGATTTGTCCTAAACAGTAGCCAAAAGTTGTTCTAACATGCATGAAAATGGTACAGATGGATAGATTGGATTTTTCTGATTATTTTTCTATGATTATTCTGAGCTATAGATTATTTTCTATGATTTTTAGAAGTTTTGGGCATTTTCTGGAAATAATAAATCATTTCTGATTTATTTAAAGTTCCAGAAAATAAATACGGCGTCAGCCTGACGTCACGACGACATTAGCAAGTCAACATGGGCTGGTCCAGGTCACACCTGACCAGGGGGCCCACTGGTCAGTGTCACAAGCTGGCTTGGGTCACTGACGGGTGGGGTCGGACAGGGGCCACGTCAGCCAGGTCAACGCTGACATGTGGGCCACGGTGATTAGTTAAAACTAATAGGAATTTAAACTATGGTTAACTAAGTGCATGGGGCCCGTGCGTTAGTGGGTCAGGGGGTAATTAAGTTGGTAATTAGTCCCTAATGATGGTGCCACGTCATCACCACCGGCGTGTGAACGCCGGCGACCAAATCCGCGGCGGAGGGCATCAGGATTTCGCTACAGGGTCCGGTTTGGCGCGCAGGGAGCATCTGCGGGGAGCTGGCAGAGTGGCGCATTCAGTGGTGGGGGCGGATGGAGCTGGGGTGGCCTGCAGAGGCACCAGCGACGAGCTTTGCGGCGGCCGGCGCTCGGTGTTGTCGGGTTTGGTGCAGCTGCTCTCAAACGAGCAAGCTAACGTGTTGGGGGGCTCTACGGTTCACGGCCAGCACAATGGTGCATGCCCATGACCCAATGGTCACCAGGGTTGCGCCGGTAATGAGCCCGCGCGGCGGCGGCTGCTGTTAGCAAGGGGGCGGCGGCTACGACAATCAAACAGAGGCGGGATTAGGGGGAAAGATCGTAGCCTCACAGCGATCACGATGAGCTTGACGGCGAGCTCGGGGATGTCTGGATGGAGGCGAATCGACGGACAGCGAACGTCGGGGCAGAGGTTGATGACGACGGCGATGGCTGCATTCTAGGGCCCCGCGAGATGCGTGGCTCGGTGTGGAGGACGTAGAGAATGAAAGCGGAGCTCGGGGACACGTCCATGAGGCTAGGGCAGGCCGGTGGCCGTGGTGGCAGCGATTGGCGGCGACCGTGGCCTTCGGCTGCGGGAGAGAGAGCGAGACAGAGAAGGGGAGAGGAGGTGTGGGGGATCCATACGGCTCCAGGGGGGTCGCGTGGCACCTCCAGAGCATCGAGGGGGGAAAGCGGCAAGCAGGAGGTGGCCGGGCGGCGGTGCGCGCACGTCGGGCACGCGCCCATCCTTCCGGCAAGGAGGAAGACAACAGGAGGAGGCCAGTGGCTGGGCCGCAAGGTGGGCGGGCCAGCTGGGCCGCGATAGGTAAGCCAGGTAAGTCCCTCTCTTTTCCTATTTTGTTTTCTTTTCTATCTCTATAATTTTGTTTCTGATTTACTAAAAATACTAAATCACTTTATAAGATCTTGAAAACTTTTGTGGCCACTATCTGATTTAAACCAGAGGCCCTCACCAAGTTTTAGAATATTTGGAGCTACCAAATATTTTATAGGGATTTATAGCTCCACTTCAAATACAATATAATCTAATTCAAAGACCATAAATGCCTTGGAAAAATGTGCATGACCTGTGGTATAGGTTTTAACCTCTTTCCATAAATAATGAACATTTTTGAAGGGCATTTTGGATTCATTGAAAATATTTTAATTTTGATCCTAGTTGCATTTCATTTGGTGCTAGGGTTTGGACATCCCCATTTCAGGTTTAAGAAAATTTAAACATGATGCAACAACCAAGACTAGACCACAACAAGGCTGAAGCTAGGGCTGTGACAACTCACCCCTACTAAACAAGAATCTCGTACCGAGATTCAATACGTGAGGTAAGAAGGAAGGGGCTCACAAAACTATCACAATCTTCTCGATCCAACTACCCTTCCCGAGGATGTTGATTCATTGCGTCATCTTGATCTTGGCGTCTTTGCTTTCGGGATCTTCATCCAACATGATGACGGCAGAATGAAATTCTACAGGAATCGATCTCCTCAAAGATCGAGCACTCAAGATCAACTCATGGAGTGAGATATAAAACATCTCTTGAGCTGAGACACGAAATACACATCAGGGGTGATGGAAAGCAGCAGATGGTAAAGGTTCAATTTGGTAGGCAACAATTCCACGCTTAAGTAGGATGGTGCATGGTTTCGAAGTAGCGAGGAGATAATTGCCATGATACCATAACGGGGCACCTCGGGGAAGGTGACTCATAGAATTATTCCCTTAAGTGGCAAAAAGAATTACTTTTGATACAGAGATCATTGAAACTCTCTATACCAGTGTAAGGAAAATCACAATTGATTGTTTGAATGAGTTCAAAAGAATGGCATACTCAGTTTGGAGAGGAAACTAGAGTTACAGGACAACTCGGCAATGGACGGCATATTCCAAATGATACTGAGGATATAACCCAATGACTGAGTGTGCTCTCAAGAACTTGAGCATTTCCGTATTCATCAAGGTTTTACCAACATCCGTGCCGAGGATCCTGGCAACACATCATACTACCATGATAAACGGTGATGGAGGATGTAGATGCAAGGAGGACATCACTTTCTCAGATTTTTTCTTAGCAATGCCAAAGAAGCAAATCTGGATGATCGACCGAGAGACATTTAGCACTCTGCTTCTAATGTTCTCCTTCATGTACTAGGTACCACGGTCAATGCTTAAAAGCATCAACATGGCCATCAAGTAAAGGTCGGACTTCGGGAGCACAAAAATCGATAAGGAACAACTTGTGGAATAAGTCATACCAAATTCTCATGGAGAAGATGGTCGAATTACTCGTTCAAGATACTACAATAAAAGATCTTCCGGCTAGGTGTGTCGGCCAGAACATCAACCTCGTTGGGACCTACATCATAGATCTTGGAAATGTTCCAGCCATCATATATGCCTGAGATGCAGATCTGGCTGGTAACAGGATTTTTTAGACAACATGTCTAGAAAAGAAAATGAAAGTTTGCAAAACAAATCGACGAGATGACGTTGCGAGATTCTCGGGAAATGAACTACGGTAGCATTCTCCAAAGCATGAGATGGTTCTGCTAAACACATGTGAACATGCTGTCCCAGAAAAGCATGACCACGTAGTAGTCTTACAATGAAACACTACCGAGTTCAGGTTGGGAACCATCATCGAGGATAACTAAGTCCTAACATAAGTCATGATCCTTAAGAAGGAACTTCTTCTCCTTGAACAAATCAATAAGTGGCTTCGTGTGCTAGGGATACATACAGAATGAAGATGATCAGTCTATCAAACCGTAGAATACTTCGCACATGCATGACTAACTTGGGATGATTCCAGAGGAAGCAAAACAAACGTTCTCAAATTCATGGCGGCAACTTGCACCTAATGCATGTGAACTTGGAGAAAGTCACTTTTTACACCGAACATATGGTTCATGAGCTAGCATGAAGAAATGCTTTCAAAGTTTTCCAACACTAGCTTAATGTTCAACATGAATCATGGACAAGATGAAAATATTGCCGATGGGCTCAACAATAGGTCATCCAAATTTCCATGAAGATGGAATTCCACAACTATGTGAACAAGGCGATAGCATTGGTCAAACCCAAAGAATATAATGGTGTATGCTCGAGGAAACAACCACGAGTAATACAACATTATGAATATCGTTGGTTCTGATTTGATTTGACGATAGCCCATACTCAAATCAAAGTTTTGATAAGTCAATAGGTCCAACAACTTATCACAGAGACCAATCGGTGAAAATACCAGCTTCCTTCGACACACATACAAGATATCCCTTAGTGATGAGCTAGGTCGGACAAGCTTTTATCTTCCAACTCTCCAAGTTGTTGTTTAGCTTAAGCAACTAGCTCAGGGGTATGGAACACAGATTCTTGGAGAAGGGTTGGTTACAAGAAACCAACTTGATCACGCACTCAACATAGGGGTCAGGTGAAAACCTGGTGATACTTCCAAGAAGATATTTGGAAAATCACAACCCACCGATATGTTATTAAGCTCGAGAACAATCTTGCTTTTCAGGGCAAGACGATATGATCAACATAGCAAGGGTTTGACAAAATCCCAACTCATTGATCAAAGAGTGCACCAGAAATAAAGACTAGGTGGCACGATCAATCCTAGAATAGTGATTCAGTAACCAACACGCTAAGAGTGAGAGTATTGTCCATTAACTACCAAGCAATGAGGTTGCTAGGAGTATTGATTTCACACATCACAGTTCACTTGTCGGCATTCTGGTTACAACAACACGGGACCGAGGAATGGATAATGATGGCGAGAAGTATCACTTCGTCAAGAATTCATAAGAGGTGGTGCAATTATCATGTCAATCCTGACATAAAGGGGGTAATACTCCGAGGTAGAGCAGAACAAAAGTTGGATTGGCATTTTGATCTGTGGAATACAACTACTTTGACCAATCCAAGAAATGGATGAGGTGCTGGAGTTTGTTTCTCCTAGTCATTCTAGAATAGAATGGCTTGATGGACCATAAGAATAATAGGCATCGATGAACGCGAATGCACAACTATTCCTGACTATCAAGTGATAGACTAGGGTCGGAATACAGCTGAGGAGGGTCAACTCAAGGAACATAGAATTTTCTGAGTTGTGGACGCATGGATTAGCATGTCAGGCAAAGCTCAACATTTCTTTCAGATAACCCATGCAGAATGGTAGAACTGGCAAATTCACAATATAGAATGGAGAACTCATCAACAGCACTCTGGCTGTGATCTTTTGGTTAAAAGAACTTCTGCCAAGAATGGTTCATGGTATTTGGAAGAAGGAAATACCATGGACCTCGAGGACTAATGCAATGGTTACTAATAACCTAAAGGAACGAGCAAGCACTATCAACATGGAGTAAGTAGGGTGAATCTCGGGTTCAAACCCCAGAAATAGAAGGCCTACTAACTAAATGGCATCACGGGATGCTTTCGAGGATGGTGGCCAGAATGATCACACTGGGAACACAAAACATGAATAGATTACTAGGTAATCTTCTAAGACACCTAGGGTCGTAATAATAACTCCAACATATATGTCGAGGCAATAAATTACCTCAACGCACCGGATAGTGTGGTTAGACTGGCCCAAAAGACATTGAACACAGGAGAAAGCGATTTGCAAATGCATTAGATTGTTTAGAAACCTGGGATGACTCGGACAGCATAACGGTTGTTGTTAGAGTAATGGGCTATGGGTAGGCTAACCCGAGCCCCAGAACCTTTCAAGACATCGGGGCAGGCTGCGCCCCTCAAGACCCCAAGACGAAGAGCCGCCTTCTGAGAAGTCGGCGGCAATACGGCCGACTGCCCACTCGTGGCCGAGTCCCAGGGACGACTTCAGGATAAGCCGACTCCTGACTGGCGACTTCCAGAGAAGTCGGCTTTGGGGAGTCGGCCCGCGACTCCAGCAAAACCCCATGTGCTCATCAAGAGGGACAGGACAGGGGAGTGGCTACAGTGAAGACTGCTCCCACCCCTTTCCAGAGGCAGGCATGGCTACAGTACGCCGTACTCGCGGAGATCTCCGAGCGGCGTGGCACTGTTGCCATGCCAGCCCTGCCATCAGCACTAGTGGACCGAATCCTGCGCCGACGACGGCTTGTCCTTACGACCTTGGGGCAGCAGGTCCCACCAGCCAGCGGGACCCTAGAAGACGGCAAGTGCGCCACCAGTCGGACTCGTTGGGAGTCGGCCCCCGGGAGTCGGCCAGCTCCTCCCCCGGGGCCCATGCGCCATTAATCAGATGTGACGGAAAGTGGCAATAGTGATCGCCCACCAAGCGGCGGGGCTGTTGCGACGACTCCATGATGAAGCCCGCGTCATTAGAAGCATGGGTACAGTAATCAGCAGCCGGCAAGACCCGCCCGCGGCGGACGCGGCCTGTCGGCTCCGTACCTGGCCAGTCGGCGGGCCCCAACAGTCGGCGGTGAAGACGGAGGCCAGAGGCACTGACGGTTGGGCCCGCGTCTAGCCGGATTACCATTGTACCCCTGGGGGGTAGGCCTATATAAACCCCCAGGGCACCCATGCAAAGGGTTGGAATCCATTATCTCTAGACCAGATCATATAGGAGGGAGAGAGCTAGCCTTGCCCTCTCCTACCTCTAGAAAACAGCTCAAGGAGCAATCGTGTAAACACCTTGCCATAGTGATCATGCGGAGACCCCGTAGAGCAGCAGTAGGGGTATTATCTCCTCGGAGAGCCCTGAAGCTGGGTAAAATTCGCCGGCATGCATGTCTACGCCTCATCCCGTTTCCAGGCACCGGTGACGTTCTACTCGCCCCCACCATGATAAGCCATCCTTTGGCATATGTCGCACCCAACCCCCGACATTTGGCGCCCATCGTGGGGCATGGTGCACCGCCGTCCGGAGACCTATTCTGGACGGGAACCCTTTTCCTCCCTGGCGAGCGCAGCCAGCCAGGCACGCTAGATGGAGTTTGCGCCGACGCGCTGCGCGGCGTGGAGATCGCCTGCGCAGCCAGCTTCGGCGAGGTTCGCCTCTTTGACGAACCTGCACCCAACGCAGGCAAGGGCGGCTCCGAGAGCCTCCTCGCGGGCCTCCTTGATCAACTCCACATCTCCGGTGAGCCTGCCATGGACTTGGAGTCTGTAGGCTCCACCAACCCGATGCTGGTCGACTCCGACACCGCGTCGCTCGACGCGTTGCCCACTAATGTGGTGGTCTACGACGAACCTCTCCCTCGCGCGGAGAGCGACGGAAGCACCGTCACCGAGGTGCTCGTCATTAGCCATGACGAGCCTCCCGGCGGAGGAGCGCATGACCCACTTGGCGCGGCGCTGCAAGACCTCAGTGTGCCCATTCCGGAAGACGCTGACGCGGAGACGCTGGAGGCGCGCCGCCTTTAGCTCATCGAAGGCGCGAAGAAGCTGGCCAGCATGAGACACTTGTCAGAAGCCTACCAGCGAGAGATGGATCGCGCTGTTGGCGGCTCGCCAGCCCCAGCGGGGCCCAGCCGCCTTTGCGCGGTCCAGCAGCGCGGTGTAGCCATCGCCGACCTGTTCGGGGCAAGCCGCCCTGTGTACGCTACACCAGCGGAGAACATCCGAGCCACCCAGGCGGCAGCGGACGAGCTGGACAATTTCAAGGGCGAAGAACACCGCCTGATGATGGAGCGAGTCCAGCAGCTCCTCGACGCGGCTGCCGCGCAAAACAAGGATGGCTGCCGCACGGAGGCGCCATAGCGGCAAAACGACGACCTTCGCCGAGATCAAGGCACGATGTCTCGAACACCGACTGGCGGCGCCCGAGGAAGAAGAGACAAGGATCCGGCTGTCAGCCACAGTCGGACTCACATTACCATAGAGCGCGACCGAGACGGCCGCCCGAGAGCAGTGGAACAACAGGACGACTGTCCGCCTCCTCCTCCTTGCAAGGAGAGGCGAGTCTCCCCGCCGCCTGTTGACCATCCGACTCTCGGCGACCGCCTTGGCCGCCGAGGGGGAGTCGGAGAAAATGACGCCCGCCACCGGATCGACCGGCTTCACCGATCCCTCGCGCTGGAAGAAGAAGATGAGTTGGGTCCGCCTTGTTTCGGGCCCCACATTTGAGACGAGCCCTTTCCCAAAGGGTTCATGCTCCCAAGAGACACGCCCAAATATACCGGCTCCGTGAAGCCGGAAGACTGGCTAGTCAACTACTCCACGGCTGTCAGCATAGCGAACGGCAACAAGCGTGTCGCCGTAAAGTACATTCCGCTCATCCTCCAGGGCACGGCCCGGACATGGCTGAACAGCCTGAAGCCCCGCAGCATCAACAGCTGGGTCGACTTCACCGAAGCATTCGTCCGCAACTTCACCAGCACGTACAAGCGTCCTCCCAAGCCTCGTCAGCTCTCCTTGTGCATGCAAGGCCCCGACAAGTTGACCCGCAACTACCTCACGCGTTGGGCCGAGCTTCAAAACTCCTGCGAGGGCGTGCATGAGGTGCAGGCTATCGAGTACTTCACCGCCCGGTGCAGAGAAGGCACCCTCCTCAAGCACAAGCTCCTCTGCGACGAGCCAGAAACCCTCGATGAGCTGCTGATCATAGCAGACAAGTATGCCACGGCCGACTCCTCCATGAAGGCGAAGATTCAAGTCAGCGCAACTGGCAAAGTGGCCCCTCAAGCTCCAAGAACTCCGGCGGGAGATGCCAGTCGGCGACAACAGCAGGGCTACCACAAGCGCAAGGCCCCGCAGCCGGCCTCCAGCAGCCGGCAGGTCGCAATAGTTGAAGCCCAGTAGCCGGATGGGCAGCCCCCGCCCAAGCGACAGAAAGGCAGCAAGCCCAACTGGTTGCCGGCCTTCTCCTACGAGCAGACTCTGGATGGACCTTGCAAGTTCCATAGCGGTGCGAAGCCATTGAATCACACCACCCGAAAGTGCCACTGGCTCACCAGGATCGCCAAGGGAGACGGCCTCCTGCCTCCCCCGCCTGCTGGGCAGCCACCTCCACCTCCGCCCCAGCAGCCGGCTGTCAGGCCAGTCGACGCAGTACAAGACGAATACCCTAAAGAACACGGAGCCTACGTGGTGTTTACCAGTATGGCTGATGATCGACGCAGCAGGCGGCTGCAACGACAAGAGGTGAATGCAGTAGCATCAGAGACGCCAGAGTTCATGCACTGGTCCGAGAAGCCAATCAGCTGGAGCAGGGCTGACCACCCAGAGGTGATGCCGAGTCCGGGCTCTTATGACTTGGTCTTGGAAGCCACCTTTGCTACAGATAGACGAGCCGCTCGTTTCTCATGAGTTCTGATAGACGGAGGCAGCAGCATCAACATCATGTACAAAGACACCATGGAGAAGTTAGGAATCAAGCAAAGACAGCTTCAGAACAGCCGGACTGTGTTCCACGGCATTGTTCCTGGGATTTCTTGCTCACCAATCGGCAAGATCCTGATGGACGTCCTCTTTGGAGACAAAGATCACTTCCGCTAAGAGTCAGTTTGGTTTGAGGTGGTGGACCTTGAGAGCCCATACCATGCGCTACTCGGCCGACCCGCCTTGGCCAAGTTCATGGCGGTCCCCCACTACGCCTACCTCAAAATGAAGATGCCCAGTTCCAGGGGAATTCTGACTGTAGCTGGTGACTACCGGAAATCGTCTGCCTGTGCGCCTGAGAGCAGTCGGCTAGCCGAGTCCCTGGTGATCGCAGCTGAGAAGCGGCTCCTGGAGCGGGTTGTGGCGATGGCCGGCAAGCAGCCAGAGGTGTCTCCCAACCCAAAGGAGTCAGAGGCTGAGGGTTCGTTCAAGCCGGCCAAGGAGACAAAGAAGATACCCCTGGATCCGGAGCATGCGGAGAGGTACGCTATCGTAGGCGCAAACCTCGATAGCAAATCGGGACATTTTCGCATGGTCCCCCAAAGACATGCCAGGTGTACCGACGGAATTCGCCGAGCACAAGCTACATGTCCGATCTGATGCAAAGCCGATCAGGTAGCCCCTGCGCCGCCTATCGGAAGAGAAGAGAAGAGTTGTCGGAGAAGAGATAGCCCGACTCCTAGTAGTCGGCTTCATTATGGAAGTGTTCTTTCCAGAATGGCTAGCAAATCCGGTCCTGGTACTGAAGAAGAATAAGCAGTGGCGAATGTGTATTGACTACACGAGCCTCAACAAGGCCTGCCCCAAGGACCCGTTTGCTCTATCAAGAATTGATCACATAGACTCCACAGCCGGATGCGAGTTGTTGAGTTTTTTTGATGCATACTCAGGATATCACCAAATCAAGCTGAACCCGGCTGACAGACTGAAGACCGCCTTCATCACGCCGTTCATCACGTTCCAGGCACCGGGAGGTGATGGAGCGGAATGCGCAGGAGAAGCGCAACGAGGAAGAGGCCGCCCGCCTGGAGAAGGTGGAGGCCGATAAGGCGGAGGCCTCCGCCAAGAAGAAACTGGCCGAGGTCGGTGAAGCGGCAGGCTGAGGAGGCCGCGCGCCGCCAATCGGCGGTGTTCGTCACCCCGTTGAACTCTGCGCCGCCACCTCCGGAGTTCATGGGGCAGACTGGGGAAGCCGGCGGCGAGAACCCCGTCCTGGAGAGGGAAGGCGGCGACTCCTCCACGCCGGACGTGATCGTTCTGCCGCCACCTCCGCCGCCGTCTGGGGGCGCGCAAGGCGAACAGCCGGCGGACCCGCCGGTGCCGCCGACTGAAGATGAGGCCGTGGTGAGGCTGCTCCTTTAGGTCGGCTCGCCAATGTGCCACCGTCTTGAGAAGGCGACTTCGGCGCCATGGCCCCTGGAGACCGGCACCGCCAGCTCGGCAATCCCAGACGCCGAAGCGACAAGCGCCGCGCCCGTTGGGTGGGTGCGAGGAGGCGGCACAGGGCCGCTGAACCAGGCGCTTCTGGACGTCCAAACGAAGCTTCGAGCTTAGGGCGACGCCATCCAGAACTGCACCAAGGCGTACCTGGCATCGCGGGCAGCCATCCGGGTATGTTTTCTCTTTGGTCCTTGTTTTCTTGTTTCTCTCTGTGGGGGCGCGCCAGCGCACCCACTGGGTGTAGTCCCCGAGTTTCGGGCCGGCTGCTGAGCAGGCGGCCCGAAACTCCAATTGGTGAGCTCTAGGTACTAATTTTTGTCTAAAATGCTTGTCGCAGGACTACCATAACCTCCGAGTCACCGCCTTCAACCGCAACCTTGAAGAGCTGGGCAAGTGGACTGCCGACCTATCGGAGAGCCGGAGTAAGTCTTTTTTTCTTCTTCGTGGGGGCGCGCTGGCGCACCCGCGGGCTGTAGTCCCTCAGATTCTGGCCGACTGCTGAGCAGTCGGGCCGGATCTCCCCGGCGACCTTCTTTTCTGATGACTCAACGCCTTCCTTCTTCCTTCTCTTCAGAAGCCAACGCTGTTCTTCAACAACAGCTGAGCGAGGCCAACTCCGCGTTGCGCGCCAAGGGGGAGGAGTGCAGCAAGATCGCCACAGAGCGCGATCTGCTGGCCACTCAATTGGCAGAGCAGAGGGAGCTGCTTGCGAAGACGCAGAAGGAGGCAGAGGAGGCGGAAACCGCCCTTCTAGCCGAGTTCGCGAGCGAGCGCTCCTCCTGGACTGACAGAGAGGCACTGCTGGCCCCCGGCTTCCATGAGATTGAAGACATCATTGATGGTGAGTTTCTTTACTTTCTTTCTTCGACCTACCAATTATAAATCGTGCCGACTCCCGGTTTTTGACTTGTTTCTTCATTTCTTCCATCTTGGCAAACTTCTTCCCTGGGCACTCGCAGGCCGCCATCCAAGCCATCGAAGCTGACCGTGAAGGTCGGAGGGCGGAAGGTACAAAGATCACCGTCGACGCCCCCTGAACCCTTGATGAGCATATCCTGAGCATCGAGGCTCACCTTCGGCCGACTCACCGGATGCTGCGCCGGCTTCAACGTGTCGGCGCCCAGGCGATTGCCGCCCTGTGGCCGGACATGCAGGCTCCGCGCAACCCCAGCCTGACTGCCGACTGGCTAGAGGTCGCGGCTGGTCGTCTTGAGGCCTGGAAGGGTTCCTCGGCCCAACCTGGAGCGCGCCGGGCCTTGGAGTTTGTCAAGGCATTGTATCCGGGGCTGGATCTAGACCGGCTGGCCACGCTCCGGTTAGAGGCCCACCCGGAGCTGGGAGCCACGGAAGACGCCCTCGTCAAGCGTGCCACGGTGATCGCTGAGTACACCGACACCAGCATCTTCGTCCCCGAGCGGTCTGAAGACGGCGAGGAGGTACCGCCGGAGTGGTTTGGGATGAACCCAGACTACGGCGAGGACTCGGTCGGAGGTGATCGGCTCCAGCGTCGAGGAGGAAGGTGAGGCGGAGAACGGAGGCGAGACGGAAGCACCAGAAGACGGAGCGGACGGCCAGCCTCAGCTCGACCGCGCCTCCAGCAACGAGCCACGTGCGACCGAGCCGACTGCCGCCGGAGGCGATCAAGCCGAGACTGCCCAGCCAGCCGCCCCAACGCCTGACGCTGCTGCCTCCTCCGACCCTCCGAATCCGTCTGCCGCATCTTAGGCTGCCGCTTTATCTTTATTTTATCTGCTTTAGTAATCTTGAAGAACTTTGTTAATTCGCACAATTCCACCCGCGGGGTGTATTTTGAACTTCTGCTCAAAGATTCGGCCAAGGGCCTATGCTATGTAAATATTTATCCGAGTTCTATCTTTTCTTGCTCATTGCTCTTTTGGCTTTTTTTCCTTTGTTGTTTTCCCTTAGTTTCCTGCCTTGCCAGTCGGACAGCCGCTCTGCGGACTGCCGTTGGATCAAAAGCTTGGCTACTTTGGGAAGGCAAGTACTTAGCCGTTTTTAAGAGTTTTTGAGCAAGTTGAATAGAAGGTGGCAATCCGACTATTCAAGGGTCGGTTTGCGAAAATAGGCTGGAAGCCGTCTTGAGCTATGTTTTATGCTTTGAGTCGTTAGCCATTTTTCATGCGAACGCCCATTCTACCTTACTCCTGCCGACCGTACAGTCGCTCTGCGAGCTGCGGCTTCTGACAGGAGACGGCTTAGGCGTTACACACTACTTGTCCGGCTGCAGGAAGCATTTTATAGTGCAAGGCGGCAAGTCCCCGAGCCGACTTGCCGAGCCCGGTGCCAAGCGGCATAACAAAGAGTAACATACTTGTAGGCATAATTTTTATCATACAGACAAAAGAGGGCAGTCCCCGAGCTCGTCTCGGGGGGCCCGAAGTCTTGGTACTTTAATACAAAAGGTAGCATGGTACATACTGCATCAACTGTAAAATCTTCAGAGGAGATTTGCATTCCATGGCCGCTCTATCTCCTTGCCGGAGTCATCCCTCTTGCGTGCTCGGGGCTTCTAAGCGTCAATCAAGTAGTAGGAGTCGTTGCCCAGCACTTTGCTGATGATGAAAGGGCCTTCCCAAGGCGCCGACAACTTGTGCTGGCCGGCTATTTGCTGGATCAGCCGGAGCACAAGGTCGCCTTCTTGGAAAGATCTTGGCTTGACCTTCCTGTTGTGGTATCAGCACAGGCTCTGCTGGTAGATGCTGGACCGGCTGATTGCCAACAGTCGGCCCTCTTCCAGCAGATCGATGCCGTCTTGACGTGCTTCTTATGCTTCCTCCTCGGTGTACATGGTGACTCATGGGGAGTCGAACTCTATGTCCGTTGGGATAACGGCTTCGGCACCGTAGACGAGGAAGAAAGGCGTGAAGCCGGTTGACTTGTTTGGAGTTGTGTGCAGACTCCAGAGGACGGCTGGCAGCTCGTCGAGCCAGCAGCCAGCTAAGCGCTCCAGAGGCTCGATCAGCCGGGGCTTGATGCCGGACAGGATGAGGCCGTTTGCTCGCTCCACCTGGCCGTTTGACTGTGGATGGGCGACGGACGCTAGGTCCAGTCAGATGCCCTGTGTTGTGCAAAAACGGGCCAAGGCGCATTTGGCAAAATTTGTGCCATTGTCGGTGATGATGCTATGTGGTATGTCGTACCGAATTGTGATATCGGAGATGAATGTCACGGCAGTCGGACCGTTCAGTTTCTTGATTGGCTTCGCTTCTATCCACTTGGTGAACTTGTCTACTGCGACAAGTAAGTGAGTTAAACCACCTCGTGCTGTCTTGAATGGTCCCACCATGTCTAGACCCCAAACTGCGAAAGGCCAGGCAATGGGGATGGTCTTGAGTGCAGAAGCCGGCTGGTGCGGCTTGGAGCTGAACTTCTGGCACCCTTTGCATTTTTGGACCAATTCCATGGCCTCTTCTAAGGCAGTCGGCCAGAAGAAACCATGTCGAAAGGCTTTGCGACGAGTGCTCTTGAAGTCGCATGGTGGCCGCACTCGCCTTGATGGATGTCTTTGAGAATTGCTTGGCCTTGCTCTGGCTCTACGCAGCGCTAGTAGACACTAGTGACGCTACGCCTGACTAGCTCTCTGTTGACTATGGTGTAGGCTGCCGCTCGGTGTTGTACTTGCCGAGCTGAGGTCTCATCAGTCGGCAGCTCTTTGCTCACCAGGAATTTGAGGATGGGCTGGGCCCATGAGCGTGCTGCTATTTCTTCGACTACCAGAACTGCGACTTGGACAAGGGCGGTTGGGCTGGGAGGCGATGGGTTGGAATCAACAACCGCTTGCTGGGTTAATGAAGTCCCCAGGCCGACTGGCGCGGTTCTTGGGCCGAGTTCTGGAGTCTTCGAGTCCGCCGCCGCAGTCCTCGGGCCGGGTACTGCGGTCCCTGGGCCGGCCTCGACTGTGCCGGCTTTGGGGCCATCTGCCAAAATCTCCGTACCGCCTGCCGGGGCTCTAGAGTCGTATCCGACTTCTTCGGGAGGAGCCGGCACAAAGATGGAGTCTGATTCTGGTGAAGGCTTGACAAACGGCTTGAGGAGGCGTTGAAGGGCGACGCCGGATGGTATTGCTTGGCGGGTAGAGCCGATTCATGCCAAGGCGTCTGCTTGGTCGTTGTCGTTTCTTGGCACATGGAGGAACTCGCACCCCTCGAAATACCTGCTGATTTGTTGCACGAGGAAACGGTAACTCGCCATGTTCGCATCTTTGGCGTCCCAGTCGCCAGATGACTGCTGGACCACTAAGTCCGAGTCGCCATAACACAGGATCCGGCGAATGCCAAGTTCTTTGGCAAGCCGGAGCCCGTGAATGAGCGCCTCATACTCGGCGACGTTGTTGGAGGCGGCAAAATGGATTTGCAATGCATATTTGAGCTTGTCGCCTTTAGGGGAAGTGAGGACGACGCCGGCTCCCAAGCCGGTGCGCATCTTGGAGCCGTCGAAATGCATCCTCCAATGGGTGGAGTCGGGCGCTGGAGGCAGGTACTGGGTCTCGGCCTAGTCAACGAGAAAGTCGGCCAGTGCTTGTGACTTGATGGTGGTGCGGGGCTGGTAGTGGATGGTGTAAGGAGCCAGCTCTATGGCCCACTTGGCCACCCGGCCAGAAGCATCTCGGCTTCCGATGATCTCGGCAAGTGGGGCCGTGCAGACCACAATGATTGGATGCTCTTGAAAGTAAGGCTTCAATTTCTTGGCGGTAAAGTGTACGCCATAGCACATCTTCTGGTAGTGGGGGTAATTCTGCTTGGAGGTCGACAGTACTTCGCTCAGGTAATATACTGGTCTCTAGACAGGTAGTGCCTTGCCTTCCTCCTTGCATTCCACTATAATGACCGTGCTGACTACCCGGCTGGTGGCGGCGATGTACAGGAGCATAGGTTCCTTAGGAGTCAGAGCCGCCAGAACAGGAGCATAGGTTCCTTAGGAGTCGGAGCCGCTAGAATTTACGGTGCCGAAGCCGTCATCCCAACGGACATAGAGTTTGACTCCCCATGAGTCACCATGTACACCGAGGAGGAAGCAGAAGAAGCACGTCAAGACGGCGTCAATCTGCTGGAAGACGGCCGACTGTTGGCACTCAGCCGGTCTAGCATCTACCAGCAGAGCCTATGCTGATACCACAACAGGAAGGTCAAGCCAAGATCTTTCCAAGAAGGCGACCTTGTGCTCCGGCTGATCCAGCGAATAGCCAGCCAGCACAAGTTTTCGGCGCCTTGGGAAGGCCCTTTCATCATCAGCAAAGTGTTGGGCAACGACTCCTACTACCTGATTGACGCTTAGAAGCCTCAAGCACGCAAGAGGGACGACTCCGGCAAGGAGACAGAGCGGCCATGGAATGCAAATCTCCTCTGAAGATTTTACAGTTGATGCAGTATGTACCACGCTACCTTTTGTATTAAAGTACCAAGACTTCGGGCCCCCCGAGACGAGCTCGGGGACTGCCCTCTTTTGTCTGTATGATAAAAATTATGCCTACAACTATGTTACTCTTTGTTATGCCGCTTGGCACCGGGCTCGGCAAGTCGGCTCGGGGACTTGCCGCCTTGCACTATGAAATGCTTCCTGCAGCCGGACAAGTAGTGTGTAACGCCTAAGCCATCTCCTGTCAAAAGCCGCAGCTCGCAGAGCGACTGTATGGTGGGTAGGAGTAAGGTAGAATGGGCGTTCGCATGAAAAATGGCCGAGGACTCAAAGCATAAAACATAGCTCAAGACGGCTTCCAGCCTTTTTTCGCAAACCGACTCTTGAATAGTCGGATTGCCGCCTTCTATTCAACTTGCTCAAAAACTCTTAAAAATGGCTAAGTACTTGCCTTCCCAAAGCAGCCAAGCTTTTGATCCAACGGTAGTCCACAGAGCGGCTGTCCGACTGGCAAGGCAGGCAACTAAGGGAAAGCGGCAAAGGAAAAAAGCCAAAAGAGCAATGAGCAAGAAAAGATAGAACTCGGATAAATATTTACATAGCATAGGCCCTTGGCCGAATCTTCGAGCAGAAGTTCAAAATACACCCCACGGGTGGAATTGTGCGAATTAACAAAGTTCTTCAAGATTACTAAAGCAGATAAAATAAAGATAAAGCGGCAGCATAAGACGCGGCAGACAGATTCGGAGGGTCGGAGGAGGCGGCAGCGTCAGGCGTTGGGGCGGCCGGCTGGGCAGTCTCGTCTTGATCACCTCCGGCGGCAGTCGGCTCAGTAACACGAGGCTCGTTGCTGGAGGCGTGGTCGAGCTGAGGCTGGCTGTCCGCTCCGTCTTCTGGTGCTTCTGTCTCGCCTCCGTCCTCCGCCTCGCCTTCCTCCTCGACGCTGGAGCCGATCACCTCCGCCGAGTCCACGCCGTAGTCTGGGTTCATCCCAAACCACTCCGGCGGTACCTCCTCGCCGTCTTCAGACCGCTCGGGGACGAAGATGCTGGTGTCGGTGTACTCAGCGATCACCGTGGCACGCTTGACGAGGGCGTCTTCCGCGGCTCCCAGCTCCGGGTGGGCCTCTGACCGGAGCGTGGCCAGCTGGTCTAGATCCAGCCCCGGATACCATGCCTTGACAAACTCCAAGGCCCTGCGCTCCAGCTCGGGCCGAGGAACCCTTCCAGGCCTCAAGACGACCAGCCGCGACCTCTAGCCAGTCGGCAGTCAGGCTGGGGGTGCGCGGAGCCTGCATGTCCGTCCACAGGGCGGCAATCGCCTGGGCGCCGACACGTTGAAGCCGGCGCAGCATCTGGTGAGTCGGCCGAAGGCGAGCCTCGATGCTCAGGATATGCTCATCAAGGGTTCGGGGGGCGTCAGCGGCGATCTCTGCACCTTCCGCCCTCCGACCTTCACGGTCAGCCTCGATGGCTTGGATGGCGGCCTGCGAGTGCCCAGGGAAGAAGTCTGCCAAGACGGAAGAAACGAAGAATCAAGTCAAAAACTGGGAGTCGGCACGATTTATAATTGGCAGCTCGAAGAAAGAAAGTAAAGAAACTCACCATCAACGATGTCTTCAATCTCATGGAAGCCGGAGGCCAGCAATGCCTCTCTGTTAGTCCAGGAGGAGCGCTCGCTCGCGAACTCGGCCAGAAGGCGGTTTCCGCCTCCTCTGCCTCCTTCTGCGTCTTCGCAAGCAACTCCCTCTGCTCTGCCAATTGAGTGGCCAGCAGATCGCTCTCTGTGGCGAGCTTGCTGCACTCCTCCCCCTTGGCGCGCAACGCGGAGTTGGCCTCGCTTAGCTGCTGTTGAAGAACAGCGTTGGCTTCTGAAGAGAAGGAAGAAGGAAGGCGTTGAGTCATCAGAAAAGAAGGTCGCCGGGGAGATCCGGCCTGACTGCTCAGCAGTCGGCCCCCGCAAAGAAGAAAAAAATACTTACTCCGGCTCTCCGACAGGTCGGCAGTCCGCTTGCCCAGCTCTTCAATGTTGTGGTTGAAGGCGGTGACTCGGAGGTTATGGTAGTCCAGCGACAAGCATTTCAGACAAAAATTAGTACCCAGAGCGACAAGCATGGCGCCGAAGTCGCCTTCTCAAGACGACAGTGCATTGGTGAGCCGACCTGAAGGAGCAGCCTCGCCACGGCCTCATCTTCAGTCGGCGGCACCGGCGGGTCCGCCGCTGTTCGCCTTGCGCGCCCCCAGACGGCGGCAGAGGTGGCGGCAGAACGATCACGTCCGGCGTGGAGGAGTCGCCGCCTTCCCTCTCCAGGACGGGGTTCTCGCCGCCGGCTTCCCAAGTCTGCCCCGTGAACTCCAAAGGTCGCGGCGCAGAGTTCAACGGGGTGACGAACACCGTCGATTGGCGGGGCGCGGCCTCCTCAGCCTGTCGCTTCGCCGCGGCGGCGGCTTCGGCCTCGGCCAGTTTCTTCTTGGCGGACGCCTCCGCCTTATCGGCCTCCACCTTCTCCAGGTGGGCGGCCTCTTCCTCGTTGCACTTCCTCGTCAAGCGACGCCGTGTCGGAGTCGACCAGCATCGGGTCGGTGGAGCCTACAGACTCCATGTCCACGGCAGGCTCGCCGGAGACGTGGAGTTGATCAAGGAGGCCCGCAAGGAGGCTCTCGGAGCCGCCCATGCCTGCATTGGGTGCAGGTTCGTCGGAGAGGCGAACCTCGCCGACAAGTTCGGCGAGGCAGCTGGCTGCGCAGGCGATCTCCACGCCACGCAGCGCGTCGGCGCAAACTCCGTCTGGCGTGCCTGGCTGGCTGCGCTTGCCAGGGAGGAAAAGGGTTCCCGTCCAGAACAGGTCTCTGGACGGCGGTGCACCATGCCCCATGGTGGGCGCCAAATGTCGGGGGTTGGGTGCGACATATGCCAAAGGATGGCTTATCATGGTGGGGGCGAGTAGAACGTTGCCGGTGCCTGGAAACGGGATGAGGCGTAGACATGCACGCCAGCGAATCTTACCCAGCTTCAGGGCCCTCTCGGGAGATAATACCCCTACTGCTGCTCTACGGGGTCTCCGCATGATCACTATGGCAAGGTGTTTACACGATTGCTCCTTGAGCTGTTTTCTAGAGGTAGGAGAGGGCAAGGCTAGCTCTCTCCCTCCTATATGATCTGGTCTAGAGCTAATGGATTCCAACCCTTTGCATGGGTGCCCTGGGGGGTTTATATAGGCCTACCCCCAGGGGTACAATGGTAATCCGGCTGGACGCGGGCCTAGCCGTCAGTGCCTCTGGCCTCCGTCCTCTCCGCCGACTGCTGGGGCCCGCCGATTGGTGGGCCCCGCTGACTGGCCAGGTACGGAGCCGACAGGCCGCGTCCGCCGCGGGCGTGTCTTGCCGGCTGCTGATTACTGTAGTCGTGCTTCTAATGACGCAGGCTTCGTCATGGAGTCGTGGCAACAGCCCCGCCGCCTGGTGGGCGATCACTATTGCCACTTTCCGTCACATCTGATTAATGGCGCATGGGCCCCGGGGGAGGAGCTGGCCGACTCCCAACGAGTCCGACTGGTGGCGCACTTGCCGTCTTCTAGGGTCCCGCTGGCTAGTGGGACCTGCTGCCCCAAGGTCGTAAGGACAAGCCGTCGTGGGCGCAGGATTCGGTCCACTAGTGCTGATGGCAGGGCTGGCATGGCAACAGTGCCACGCCGCTCGGAGATCTTCGCGAGTACGGCATACTGTAGCCATGCCTGCCTCTAGAAAGGGGTGGGAGCAGTCTTCACTGTAGCCACTCCCCTGTCCTGTCCCTCTTGATGAGGACATGGGGTTTTGCTGGAGTCGCGGGCCGACTCCCCAAAGCCGGCTTCTTTGGAAGTAGCCAGTCAGGAGTCGGCTTATCCTGAAGTCGTCCCTGGGACTCGGTCGCGAGTGGGCTGTCGGCCGCCTTGCCGCCGACTTCTCAGAAGGCGGCTCTTCGTCCTGGGGTCTTGAGGGGCGCAACCTGCCCCGATGTCTTGAAAGATTCTGGGGCTTGGGTTAGCCTACCCGTGGCCAATTACTCTGACTGTTGTAAATGCTCAAAAAGATTTGAGACATCCTGCAAAAATGGTGGCATAACCACTTAACATCACAATATCAAGGTTCTGAGGCCAGCTATGAACATATGGAAGTAGTAGGAACTGAACTGAGGCTTGAAATCAACAATCCTAGGCAACTACGGTTTAGTAACACGTCATCCTGAGAGATAGAAGATAAGCCTAGTTCTTAACCCCGTAGAAAAGATAAGATGACTAAGATAAGAAGGTCATGAGGATAGGGAGTAAAAAGAGCCTTATGTTCACATCCACAATCAATTCCCTTATATAACTAAAGCATTTCTAGACACAACTTCGACCAACTTGGCTTGGTAATCCTATAGGCAGTCAGGCTCTGATACCAAAGCTGTCAGGACCCTGATTCTAAGTCACACTGATCTAGCCTATAACACCTCATATCACTTTGTGGCCTCACGCATGGTATCCCCAGGGATGTCACCTTACCATGGCCCGGGACCATTTGCGCCTTTTGGCTCACGTATATGATAGTATCGCTAGCATCCATATGACAGAGAACCCAGACCGACATGACTAGTTGTGAACCCAAAGTGGCACTAACTTACGGGGACAGGCATACATGAATCAACATCGAGCATGTCGGTCAGCAGCGTGCAAATCCGGGCTGTAGCACTGGGCTAGCAGGACTCCGGTGAACCGGGCTGTAGCAGGCTAGGCAGGACTCCGGATGTCACCGCGTGACATTTCCCCGAAGGGACAGACACAGGAACGAAGTGAATCACATGCCGGCCAGTCAAGTGTTCCGGAGCAGTAGTGCTGGGCTAGCAGGACTCCGGTGAACCGGGCTATAGCGGACTACTATGGCTCATGGAAGCGCAAGACTACATTTCCCCATAAGAGAGGCTACCAAGGATAAACAACTAGGTTGTCGGATCCCACACATACCAAGCATTTCAATCATACACACAATACGCTCGATATGTGTAAATACAACATAGCATCACAACGAAACTCTACGACTCAAAGTATTTATTCATTAGGCTCCGAGGAGCGAGATATTACAAACATGGGTCTCATGACCCAACATACAGAGCATACAAGCAACAAGGAAGCTTAACTTGTCTGAGTATAGACAACTACAAATGAAGAAGGCTGAGAAGCCTGACTATCTACCAGACCCTCCCAAGGGTACAAGATCGTAGCTGAGGTAACGAGCTAAACGTCGAAGTCCGCGTGGAACTACTAGCGAGACTGAAGTCTCTCTACAGAACATAAATTAAGCAAACGTGAGTACAAATGTACCCAGCAAGACTTACATCAGAACTAACTACATATGCATTGGTAGCAGCAAAGGGGGTGGTGGAGTTTAACTGTAGCAAGCCAGCTTTGACTCAGTGGCTAACCCGAACTACCACTGCAAATAACTCTTTGAGGTGGCGCACACGAGTCCACATATTCACCATATCAATACATCACTATGGATCCGCTCCCGTCTCCCTACGAGAACGCCATCCATAGCACTCACGCTTATCTTGCGCATTTTAGAGTATCCACTTTCACTTGTCTATGAACTATGCAAGGGGTCCAAGTTTCCATATCTGAGGAATCCGGTTATTTGAATAGATAAAGATAACCCTGCAGGGGTGTACTTCTTCACACACGCTCTCGCCACTTACCACCATGTACACATCGTGTATCTCGGCAACCTTCAAGCGGAAGCCTGGCGAGGGAGTCAGCCACGACCTGACTAATCGACAAGTCTCTAGTCCAGCTTCATCGCCTATTTGGGTTCCATTCGCAAGGAGATCCGGCCGGGGTGTCACTCACGGCCCCAAACGATGTGAGCAGGGTTCCCAAGCCCACCATCCGGGTGCCACTTGGTACACCGTGCCACTGTGTCTAGTCTGTCCCAAGCCCACCTGTACCGGGTGCCACTTGGTAGACTACTAACATAACCTACAGACACTAGAAACTAGTTGCAACTCCTGGACAGAGATTAGGTTGATTAATAAGTCGAGAGGGGCACTTAAGCATTCCAATGCGTGGTAGTAGTGTTCATGGATCACAAACACAGAACTCAGTTCCTAAGGACGGCTTCAATGAGACAACCCACCATGTACTCCTACATGGCCTCTCACCGATACCTTTACCAAATCGTGTTCACACACTGAGCTCACAATAGTAGGACATGTTCTCACACCTCTAATTCATCCCCGATGAATCAGACCTGACTCAACTCTAAGCAATAGTAGGCATAACAACAAGCATGAATGAGTAGGCACATCAGGGCTCAAACAACGCCTACTCATGCTAGTGGGTTTCATCTATTTACTGTGGCAATGATAGGTCATGCAGAGGAAAGGGGTTCAACTACCGCAGCATGTAATAGTTGAATCGTTGTTGTCCTAATGCAGTAAAAGAGAGCAGGAGCGAGAGAGTGGGATTGTATCGGAATGAACAAGGGGGTTTGCTTGCCTGGCACTTCTGAAGATAGTATAGTTCTTCATCAGTGTCATCGATCACATCGTCGGAACCACGTCTATCGAGAGGGGACAAACACCAGCAAACAAGGAAGAACACAATCAATGCAATGCAACAGTTATGATGCATGATTATGAAATGGCAATATGATGTGATTTGGCCTAATGCAACTAGCAACACAATTAAATGTAGTTGGTTTGAACCCAAGGTTCAAATTCAAACTCCACATATGGTTATTTGAAGGCCATTCATTGATTTGTCCTAAACAGTAGCCAAAAGTTGTTCTAGCATGCATGAAAATGGTACAGATGGATAGATTGGATTTTTCTGATCATTTTTCATATATAACTTATCTTATTCTGAGCTATAGATTATTTTCTATGATTTTTAGAAGTTTTGGGCATTTTCTGGAAATAATAAATCATTTCTGATTTATTTAAAGTTCCAGAAAATAAATACGGCGTCAGCCTGACATCACGACGACGTCAGCAAGTCAACATGGGCTGGTCCAGGTCAAATCTGACCAGGGGGGCCATTGGTCAGTGTCACAAGCTGGCTTGGGTCACTGACCAGTGGGGTCGGACAGGGGCCACGTCAGCCAGGTCAATGCTGACACATGGGCCACGGTGATTAGTTAAAACTAATAGGAACTTAAACTGTGGTTAACTAAGGGCGTGGGGCCCGTGCGTCAGCGGGTCAGGGGGTAATTAAGTTGGTAATTAGTCCCTAATGATGGGGGCGGATTTCGGGAGGGCATCGGGATTTCGCTACAGGGTCCGGTTTGGCGCGCGGGGAGCATCTACGGGGAGCTGGCGGAGTGGCGCATCCAGTGGTGGGGGCGGATGGAGCTGGGGTGGCCTGCGGAGGCACCGGCGATGAGCTTTGCGGCGGCCGGCGCTCGGTGTTGTCGGGTTCGGCGCTGCTGCTCTCAAACGAGTGAGCTAAGGTGTTGGGGGGCTCTACGGTTCGCAGCCAGCACGACGGTGCACGCCCATGACCCAATGGTCATCGGGGTTGCGCCGGCGACGAGCCCACGCGGCGGCGGCTTCTATTAGCAAGGGGGCGGCGTCTACGGCAATCAAACGGAGGCGGGGTTAGGGGAAAAGATCGTAGCCTCACAGCGATCACGATGAGCTTGACGGCGAGCTCGGGATGTCCGGACGGAGGCGAATCGACAGACGGCGAACGTCGGGGCAGAGGTTGATGACGACGGCGATGGCGGCGTTCCAGGGCCTCCCGAGATGCGTGGCTCGGTGTGGAGGACATAGAGAACGAAAGCGGAGCTCGGGGACACGTCCATGGGGCTAGGGCAGGCCGGTGGCCGTGGTGGCAGCGATTGGCGGCCACCGTGGCGTTCGGCTCTGGGAGAGAGAGCGAGACAGAGAAGGGGAGAGAAGGTGTGGGTATCCATACAGCTCCACGGGGGTTGCGTGGCATCTCCAGAGCGTCGAGGGGGGAAAGCGGCAAGCTGGAGGTGGCCGGGCGGCGGTGCGCGCGCGTCGGGCACGCGCCCGTCCTTCTGGCAAGGAGGAAGACGACAAGAGGAGGCTAGTGGCTGGGCCGCCAGGTGGGCTGGCCAGCTGGGCTGCGATAGGTAAGCCAGGTAAGTCCCTCTCTTTTCATATTTTGTTTTCTTTTCTATTTCTGTAATTTTGTTTCTGATTTAGTAAAAATACTAAATCACTTTATAAGATCCTGAAAACTTTTGTGTCCACTATCTGATTTAAACCAGAGGCCCTCACCAAGTTTCAGAATAATTGGAGCTACCAAATATTTTATAGGGATTTATAGCTCCACTTCAAATATAATATGATTTAATTCAAAGACCATAAATGCCTTGGAAAAATGTGCATGACCTGTGGTAAAGGTTTTAACCTCTTTCCATAAATAATGAACATTTTTGAAGGGTATTTTGGATTCATTGAATATATTTTTGTTTTGATCCTAGTTGCATTTCATTTGGTGCTAGGGTTTGGACATCACCATTTTAGGTTTAAGAAAATTTAAACATGATGCAACAACCAAGACTAGACCACAACAAGGCTGAAGCTAGGGCTATGACACGCGCTCCCGAGGGTCATCTTTATTTTTAACCCCCCCCCCCCCCCCCCCGGCCAGTGCTTCTCTAAGTGTTGGTCCGAACCGAGTAGACTGCGGGGCCACCTCGGGGAAACTTGAGGTTTGGTTTTTACTCGTAGGATGTCTCATCCGGTGTTGCCCTGAGAACGAGATATGTGCAGCTCCTGTCGGGATGTCGGCGCATCGGGCAGTCTTGCTGTTCTTGTTTTACCATTGTCGAAATGTCTTGTAACCGGGATTCCAAGACTGATTGGGTCTTCCTAGGAGAAGGAATATCCTTCGTTGACCATGAGAGCTTGTGATGGGCTAAGTTGGGACACCCCTGCAGGTTTTTTAACTTTTGAAAGTCGTGCCCGCGGTGATGGGCAGATAGGAACTTGTTAATATCCGGTTGTAGAGAACTTGACACTTAACTTAATTAAAATGAATCAACCACGTGTGTAGCCGTGATGGTCGCTTTCCGGCGGAGTCCGGGAAGTGAACACGTTTCTTGTGTTACGCTTGAGTGTAAGTAGTTTCAGGATCACTTCTTGATCATTTCTAGCTTCTCGACCGCTGCTTTGCTTCTCTTCTTGCTCTTATTTGCGTAGGTTAGCCACCATATATGCTTAGTGCTTACTGCATCTCCACCTCACTACCCATTCCTACCCTTAAGCTTAAATAGTCTTGATCTCGCGGGTGTGAGATTGCTGAGTCCTCGTGACTCACAGATACTTGCAAACAGTTGCAGGTGCTGATGATACAAGTGCAGGTGACGCAACCGATCTCAAGTGGGAGCTCGATGAAGATCTTGTTTTTTGTGTTGTTTCGTTTCCTGTTGATTAGTAGTGGAGCCCAGTTGGGACGATCAGGGATCTAGCATTTGGGGTTGTCTTGTTTTACTTTGGTTCCGTAGTCGGACCTTTGTTGTATTCTGGATGATGTATGTTTAACTTGTATTTGTGTGAAGTGGAGGTCGTAAGCCAACTCTTTATCCCTTTCTTATTCAGTACATGGGATGTGTAAAGATTACCCCTCTTGCGACAAACCTACCATGCGACTATGCCTCTAAGTCATGTCCCGACACGTGGGAGATATAGCCGCATTGTGGGTGCTACAAGTTGGTAATCAGAGCCATCCCCGATTTAGGAGCCCCCTGCTTGATCGAATCGCTGACGTTGTTGAGTCTAGAACAAAATGTTTTGAGTCTCAGGATTATATATATCAGAGAGTAGGATTATTTTTTCTCCTCAGTCCCTTCGTCGTTCTGGTGAGGCCTCCTAATGTGGAGTTTTGACTCTTCTCTCCTCAAATTTCACGAAAAAATTAGGATCATGCGGGTATCTTGGAATCGTTCTGATAGTCTTGTGACAAGAACATTGTTCTTGGTGCCTCCTGACATTTAGGGGTTGTGGCAGTATCCCGGGGAGTTGAGCTTCGAGGTGTTGTCGTCCCAATTTTATCATTGCAGTTCTGGAATACCTGAGTTCGCCGACATCGAAAATATCTTTTATGCAGTTGTTGGTGAGATAACCTCGACGCCACCCATTACTGGGGCAAGAGTTCGGGAGTATTGCCATAACTCATATAACGGATGCTTTTTGAAGGTTGAGGTAAATGATTTCCGAAGGTTTGTTGGTTATGTGTTGAAGGATGGATATAGCTGGATGTACGATTTGTTAGTTTGGGTGAGATATTATGCTTCCCCTGTATCCCCAACACCTGATTGCATAACCAGAAAGTTTCGGGAGTTTATAAGTGGGAATTCAAGTATCTCGTAGGATATCTTTCCAACAGACACATGATACGATATGGGATCTATCATATGTTTGTTTCCGCTTATTCTGCAAGCCAATCCTTTTTTTTTGTTTTGAGTTGTGGTATTCGAGTTGCTTCAATGTCAAGTGTTGATTACATACCTTTTCCAAGTGGTGTTCTCATATTTCTATGTGAATACTAATCCTTCATGATAATCGAGATTGTCATGTCAATCCTTTTCAACTGGCGTGTTTCTTTTCAAGTGGATCCGATCATTTCTACATTCGCAAGATCAATTCTAAGATTTTTTCAACGGTGTTCGTTTCATCCATCCCAAGTTGTCTTTGTTTTTTCCCGCCTTCCCACCCTTTTTATTCAAGGACTCATATATCTTAATCAAGCATCCATTTTTATTGCTGTGAAGTCTCTTCATTATTTTGCTTCAATGTTCTTATCCGGTGATTCTCAGGAAGATGATAAGGAAGCTACAAGTTCAACATTCTCCGTTCTCTTTTCTTCTTCGGTGGTTTCAATTCAAGATTTGTTGATCACATCCTTTTCCTCCTTTCAAATGTTTTCTCAAGCCGGTGCACCGCTTAATCAATCACTTTTCGCTATTCATTTGTTCTGGAGTGCTGAAGATATCTCAGAAGATTCATGTTTTCACTACTAATATGTTCAAGCTCTTTCGAGAATGTTATCTCATACAAGCTATTTAACTCAACCGGTGCAATCTCCTTTTCAAGTAATCGTTCAATGGTGTTTCTTTTGAGTGGGCCCTAACCCACGGGTCTTTTCCCAGGATCTTACCTGACTCTTCTAATTTTTGCGGAGTTATTCTCAAATTCATTTCAAAGTTTGACGTAAGAATGATTTTTCATCAGTCAAATGCCTTCTCCGAGATCTTTCAAATTCGTTCATCGTTGGTTCAACCTTTCTAATTTTCATTCCGGAGTATCTCAACAATTCTTGATGGCATTTCTCGTCGTCATTCTCGGTTTTGAAGACCGAAGAAGAGTTTTTCCTCCAAATCTTACCGGTTCTTTCAAAGATGCGAAGTTCAAGCTTGGCCATCCTCTCATAATTATTTTCGATTGTGAGAATTTTTTTCACCCATCCAGAACAATTCAGAACTCTTTTTAGTTTGATTCTCCGGAGCCCATCATCTCAGAGTTATTCATTCATTGTTCTTCAAATCTTACCGGTGCATCATTCAAGTGTTCTCTAATCAGATCGTGATCTATTCGTTCTCATGTATCTAAATCCCCTCAAGTATCTTCATTCGTTTTCCAATTCTTCCAGGTAAATTGTGTCTTTGCTACTTTCAGTTTCAATTCTTACGGTGGGTCATTCAAGATTTCTCTTCCTTTGTTATCTTATCAATGTATTCGTTGGTTAAATCCTACCGACGATTCGTTGAAGACCTTCTCAAGTTTGCTCTATATCTATCTTAATCCTTTCTACGAGAATAAGTAGTATGTCAAATCCATTGCTTGTCATCAATCTAAATTGATGAAGGATAAGTATAATGTAATTCTTATTCTTGTTTCATCCAAGTGATTAATTCCTTATTCCGGAGGTTCATCAAAATTCTTGATTTCTTGTATTCATCTTTCTTTTCCAGAGTTCCATGTTTTTCTCGGTTATATCATCGCGAAGCTCCATCTAAATCATTGCAAGGATTCACCTTGTGTTTGCAACTTCTCTTTCTTTTTATCATCCTTTTATTACCGGAGTTCTTCATGGCGGCTCTACATGGTGGTTCGTCAAGGATTATTTTCATTCTTCAATTGTTCTCCAAGATTTCCTCTCGAAGTTAAGATCCGCCAAGCTATACTATGGAATAAACATGTTGTTCAACACATGTCTTGTTTTGAGGAGTTCAAGTATTCATCATCTTGCATTCCAAAGTGCAATTCTTTCTATCTTATCTTTTTAGGTGGTGTTATGTCATTCTTGACACTTTCCTTCATGCTTCATGATTCACAAATTGTCAGGAATGAGATATTTAAACCCATCAATCTCTTCTTTGGAGTTATCTTGGGTTATATTTCACCTAAAGCTTTCCCTAAAGATTGTTGCTATTTATGATGCTCATAAATGACCCAGGTTCTTCATTTATCCTACCGGTAGAATAAGTTTCTCGTCTCCTTGTTCATATCAATCCAATCTATTGTTTTCGTTAGTGGCAGAATTTCGCCTCAATTTTGAGATGCTTTTCATAAGCCCGCTATAAGCTTATTCGTTTTGTTGTTGGTTTTCCAACAACTCAGTATAGCCTTCTTGGAAGGGCGCTCTCCAAGCTCAATTGTAGCAGAAGCTGCCTTTTTCTTCTCCATTCTGTTATTTCAATGATCTATCTTCTATTCTTCTTCTGGAGGCATTGTGATGTTGCTCTCTTCACTCTTCATCTCGAATTGTGAGGATCATGTTCTTTCCTTTTGCTTATCCATTTAACCGGAGTGTCGTGTTTTCATTCGAGCTCTCTCAGCTTATCAAGTTTTGCCTCCCTTCCCAACCAGAGTGATGTCAATCTCTCTTACCCCTTGTGCCATTCTCTCAATAGTTTCGAAGGCAGTGTGTTGTTGATCTCATCAAGTATCCTCTCATCTTGTCTAGTTCATGTTCAATTCCTTCCATTTACAGTCGGAGTGCTGCTCAAATTATATCATTCTTATTCCTTCCCTATCTTGTTTTAACCGGAGTGTTGTGTCTATCATTCCTCTTTAACCGGAGTCTCATCCAAGTGCTTTCATTTTGCCAAGCTCATATTCTTTACCTTCCATTTTCCAACCGGAGTGTTGTCGTAATTGATCTGTATCATTCCTTGTACATCTCGTTTTAACCGGAGTACTTGAATGTATTTTTTTTCCATTACAATCCTTTTATTATGTTTTTCAACCTACAAGAATCTTGTAATGGTCCTTGTTCCTCTTTTCTAACGGAGTGTTTTCAACTTTGTTCATCTTCGTTGTATTCTTTCCTTCAATTTGTTCAACCTATCAAGGTTCTTTGGTTTCACTCGTTTGTCAAAGAAGCAACTTAGTTTTACCTCTTCTCTTCCACTTTGGTTTCCCTCCAGTGCCATCCTAGATCTCGGGACGAGATCCTCTCGTAGTGGTGGAGTGTTGTGACGCCCCGAGACCGATGCGCCAGGGGTCTTCCAGTTATTCGGTGTTGTTGCCTTGTCATTTGCTTGCATGTTGCATCTTGCCATGGCATCATGTGCATTGCATCATCATGTTTTCAAAACTTGCATCCGTCTGGGTTCCCCCGTTCTCTCTGCTGTCCGTTCTGAGTCCAACCACACTCGCTCGCGCCCGCGGCATGTCTGAAATATTATTTTATAAGTAGCCGGAAAATGTTCTCGGAATGGGTTTAAAGTTGGCGTGTGGTCTTATTTTAGTGTAGGTAGACCGTCTGTCAAATTTCATCGCGTTCGGAGTCCATTTGATGCCCCAACGGATAATTATAGCGACAATATAGTCGGTCTTACGTCGGACGTTTTCGGTCTTCGGAAACTGTTGTCGGGCTGCAATTCTCTTCTCTCCTCTCAGTCCATGGCCCTCTACATAGCCCACTAGACTCAACCTACCCCTTCTCGTGACCGGAGCCGTCCGATGGCGATCGCATAGTCCAAAAACCCCTCCTAACCCCTCAAACCCTAACCTTGTCTATAAAAGAAAGCCCCCTTCCATTTTTGGCAGCAGATAACTCCCTCCTCAAAATCAGTGTGCCGCCAGCCTCCTCCCACCTCCACCTCGCATTTCGCGCCAGCCTAACCCACCGCCGCCACTTGGCGCTGCCCCAGCGGGCGAGCCACCACCTTAACCCGCCCTCGCCGCTGCCTAGGGCCAGTGGCAGCACGCCACGTGCCCCTGCCAGCGCCTCCCTCCTCCCACCTCATGTCGGCCCGCCCGACCCAGATCGGGGCCCGCTCGAGCCCATTTGGGCTCGGACGAGCCCGCATCGCCGCCCATAGCCTCAGGAGCCCCGCTCCCCTCGAGCTCCCTCGCCACCAACCCTCGCGCGACGCCTCCTGCCGTCGTTCACTGCTCCGGTGGGTCACCGGAGTCCGCTGTCCACCGTCGCCGGCAACCAGTCAGGTCACGCTGCCATTCTCCACCTCCTTCTCCGAGCCTTCCTTTCCTCTCTCTCTCTCTCTCTTGTCGTGCCTCGCCGCCATGAGCACAGCTGCAGGAGCTTCGGCGCCGCCGATCTGGTACGAGTTGCCGTCCTCGTCCTGGATCCGGCTGGAGCTCGCCCGCCGGCCCCGGATCCGACCTCCGGTGCCGTACCCGTTTCCCCACGACCCCGCCGTGCGTGCCTACCTCACGCCGCCACCAGTGACATGGCTCTACTCGAGGTCGAGCAAAGCAACCGCGCAGTCATGCCCGTTGACCCCGTTGTCTGCATGGGCCACGGCTTGCTACGTCCTCGTGGGCCCCGTGTTGCTCGGCCCACCGCGCGCATTGGCCGGAGCCTACCAAGGCCCAGCGCACCTTCGGCCCAGGGGCCCCCTCTCCACCAGCAGGCCAGATCTGGCTCGAGGTGAGATGCCCATCGAAGCCCACCCATGTGCAGCGCGTGCAGCAGCTGGCCCAATTCCAGCAGTTTTGGCCCATGTAGTGTTTTTTTCATGTCTGCGATTTTAGCTATTTATCCCGAATTGCTAGTTTTGCAGAAAAGCCCTCATACTTCATTCATTTAATAACTCTCAAACCATGCATCCAAATTAAACAAACTTAATATGAAAAATGACTAGAATTTCATCTAGTTTCATAATGTGCCACTTTCATCCATGTTTGAAATGTTTAAAATGATGTTTGTGGTTATTTTGCTTAAATGCCATGCTAAAATGATTTAATTCATAACTAAATAACCGTAGCTCGATTTTAAATAATCTTTATATGTAAATGGGGTAGAAAAATGCATAGTTTAACATGGTGGCATCACTTTGCATGTCTAACAACTCTAAAATATGTTTTAGGGAAGAACAGTACCAAATTCATAATATGCACATGGGGATTTTCCAGAATTGTTGTTTGTTGTTCCAGCCTCATTTAAACTTGTCTAGATAGTTAATTTTCATATGGTTCACATCTTGCCATGTTAATCAACATTTAATATTGTTGGGTACATAAACGAGATCGAACTAAATAAGTCATATGGTGTTTCGTCAATATGCAACTCATTGCGTATTGAGCTCCACTTAATTTGTAGTATTGTTTGTGCACTTTGCCATGCCCTGCCTCTTTAAACCGGACATGCATCATACTTGTTTGTGCATCATGCGATGTTTATGTGATGGTTGTTTACTATGTTGCTTGCTTCTTTTCAGGTTGCTTCTCTCGTTAGCTTCGATTTTGTTCTGGAGTTGTGAGGATTCGTTCGACTACGTTCGTTTGTCTTCTTCTTGGACTCGTTTTTCTTCCTTGCTTGCTAGTTGTTTGCTCTATTCCTATGTCGCGCTACCTACCACATGTTATATCAAGCCTCCCAAATTGCCATGATAGCCTCTAACCTTTATCAACCATCCTAGCAAACCGTTGCTTGGCTATGTTACCGCTTTTGCTCATCCCCTCTTATAGCATTGCTAGTTGCAGGTGAAGATGAAGTTTGTTCCTTGTTGGAACATGGATATGTTGGGATATCACAATATCTTATTTAATTAATGCATCTATATACTTGGTATAGGGTGGAAGGCTCGGCCTTATGCCTGGTGTTTTGTTCCACTCTTGCCGCCCTAGTTTCTGTCATACCGGTGTTATGTTCCTTGATTTTGCATTACTAACACGGTTGGGTGTTATGGGGACCCCTTGACAGTTCGCATTGAATAAAACTCCTCCAGCAAGGCCCAACCTTGGTTTTACCATTTGACTCACCACCACCTACTTTTGCCTTGGGAGTCGCGCTCCCGACGGTCATCTTTATTTTTAACCCCCCCCCCCCAGGCCAGTGCTTCCCTAAGTGTTGGTCCAAACCGAGTAGACTGCGGGGCCACCTTGGGGAAACTTGCGATTTGGTTTACTCGTAGTATGTCTCATCCGGTGTTGCCGTGAGAATGAGATATGTGCAGCTCCTATCGAGATGTCGGCGCATCAGGCGGTCTTGGTGGTCTTGTTTTACCATTGTCGAAATTTCTTGCAACCGGGATTCCAAGACTGGTTGGGTCTTCGTGGGAGAAGGAATATCCTTCGTTGACCATGAGAGCTTGTGATGGGCTAAGTTGGGACACCCTTGCAGGGTTTTGAACTTTCGAAAGCCGTGCCCGCGGTTATGGGCAAATGGGAATTTGTTAATATCCAATTGTAGAGAACTTGACTCTTAACTTAATTAAAATGAATCAACCACGTGTGTAGCCGTTATGGTCCCTTTCCGACGGAGTTCGGGAAGTGAACACGGTTCTTGTGTTATGCTTGAACGTAAGTAGTTTCAGGATCACTTCTTGATCATTTCTAGATTCTCGACCGGTGTGTTGCTTCTCTTCTCGCTCTTATTTGTGTATGTTAGCCACCATATATGCTTAGTGATTGCTGCAGCTCCACCTCACTACCCTTTCCTACCCTTAAGCTTAAATAGTCTTGATCTCGCGGGTGTTAGATTGCTGAGTCCTCATGACTCACAGATACTTCCAAACAGTTGCAGCTGCCGATGATACCAGTGCAGGTGACGCAACCGAGCTCAAGTGGGAACTCGATGAAGATCTTGGTCGTTCTGTTGTTTCGTTTCCTATTGATTAGTAGTGGAGCCCAGTTGGGACGATCGGGGACCTAGCATTTGGGGTTGTCTTCTTTTACTTTGGTTCCGCAGTCGGACCTTGGTTGTATTCTGGATGATGTATGTTTAACTTGTATTTGTGTGAAGTGGCGGTTGTAAGACAACTCTTTATCCCTTTCGTATTCAGTACATGGGATGTGTAAAGATTACCCCTCTTGCAACAAACCTACCATGAGGCTATGCCTCTAAGTCATGCCCCGACACGTGGGAGATATAGCCGCATTGTGGGTGTTACACTCTTCGAGCCGAAGCTCGAAGGATAAGCAAAGTGAAGAGAATAAGAAGCCCAAATATAATCTCCCTCTCACTGTGGAGGTTCGGCCGTGCGAATGGCCTTGTGAGGAGTTCTTGAGAGCAGCCGGGATTTATGATGGCTTTTATTATTTGGCTGAGAATGCAGGCCTCATCGACTTCCTCCGCGACCAGCACGAACAGTATCTCCTCCTCACTAATATTTTCGTGCAAAATTTTTACTTTCATGCTAAGAAATCACCACCTTCAGTGGAATTTCATTTATATTATGAGGTTAAGGAGATGTCACTTTATGATTTTTATTGGGTCTGTAAGATATCCTTTGAGGGCAGCATAGAGGAACAACATCGTAATGATGTGGAGGGGTTTATTGATACAATTGTTGTAGGGGAAACGGGGTAAGTTTCCGATGCAAGAATTACTAGCATAATTTTTCCTGTTCTACGTTACTTTGCAATATTTGCTAGTAGATGCTTAATTAGTCGCGGGAATAGTGGAAATCTTAGTGCCCCTGATATTGTTATTTTGTGCCATGCTTTGTTTCATGATACCACTTTCAGTTTAGGCACTATTGTTGCTAAACGATTAAATCTGAACCGAACAAAGGGTCCCACCTTCGGAGGCATGTTTGCTTCACGCCTTGCTGCACACTTTAGGATACCTATTAGGCATTATGAGAAAGAGGAAAAGTTGCTACCCCCTATTTTTCTAGATTATAAGAGTATGGTAATACATGATTTTATTGTTAAGGATAAGCAGAAGGTGTTTAAATATAGATTGATTTTTCATAAAAACTAGTACGAGATTATTACCTTGCCTGCACCCTCTTTGTTTAACATATTTTCAGGCATGTACCTCGTTTTGCCGGAGGCCATTCATGCATACTAGAGCCGGACACCAGCTCCAGAGCCTGAGTCGGAGCCACCCCTTGATCCTTATCGACAGTCTGTTTATCAGTGGGATCCGGAGGAGATCGCCAACCAGTGGCACCCAGAGGACACTCCTCCATACACCGGAGAGGGCAGCTTTGAGTCGTGGCCATAGACCAACTTAGGACAAAAGCCTAAGCTTGGGAGAGTACATATTTCTCACCGACATTGCATTCATGTTCACACACTCATGCCAATTGTCAGTGCTCAAACTTTTTCATTGTACTACCCATGCTAGTTTATTTTCTTTTCCAGCATTCTTCTTGTGTGTTTGAAAAACCTTAATAAAAACCAAAAAAATTAGTTGTAGCTTTTAGCTAGTTTACTTTCCATGCTTGTAATAGTAGCAATTAAAAAGAAAACCCAAAAAGATTTCTCATTCTTCTTTTGCTTGTTGGGAGCTTTCCCGTGTAAATAGTTTTGTTCCTTTTCTTTTCTTTGAGGGTCGAGAGGAGAAGACCATGATGAAAATGTAGAGTGGCTCTCATATGCATTATTGTTGATTTAACCAAGATCCCATATTACTTTGTCTTCTCCCTTGTATCGAAAGCTTGCAGATTCCAGCTTAGTCCAATGCACATGCACTATTATTATTATCCACACCGTTCGGTCGTGCAAGTGAAAGGCAATAATGATGATATATGATGGACTGATTGAGATGAGAGAAGCTAGTATGAACTCGACCTATCTTGTTTTTATAAATATGATTATTTCATCGTTCCTGATTTTTGCAATGACAATTAGAGATTATAGTTGCTCATGCCATGCTTAATTTGCTAGGAGTTTATAATGGTTTACCTTGCGTGCCAACATGCTATTAAAATGGTTGTGATGTGGTATGATAGGGTGGTATCCTCCTTTGAACGATTCGAGTGGCTTGACTTGGCACATGTTCACGCATGTAGTTGAAACAAAACCAACATAGCCTACACGATATTTATGTTCATGGTGAATTATATCCTGCTCATGCTTGCACTCGGTGTTGATTAATTTTAATGCATGTTCATGATTGTTGTCGCTCTCTAGCTGGTCGCTTCCCAGTCTTTTTCTAGCCTTCTTGTACTAAGCGGGAATACTGCTTGTGCATCCACTTCCATAAAACCCAAAGTTGTTCCATATGAGTCCACTATACCTTCCTATAAGCGGTATCTACCTGTCGTTCCAAGTAAATTTGTATGTGCCAAACTCTAAACCTTCAAATGAAATTTTTTTTTGTATGCTCGAATAGCTCATGTATAAACTAGGGTGGTCTATATCTTTCATGCTAGGTGGGTTATTCTCAAGATGAGTGGACTCCGCTCATCATTCATGAGAAAATGGCTGGTAACCGGTATGCCCAGTCCCATGCTTAAATTAAAATAATTGCAAACAAAAATCCCCCAGGATTGTTGTTAGTTGGAGGCAGCCGTTGTTTCTGACAAGCCATGGATCGATGTTTGTTGGTGGTGGGGGAGTATAAACTTTACCATTTTGTTTGCGAACCACCTATAATGTGTGTAGCATGGAAGATATCGAGATCTCTTGGTTTTTATGTTGAAAATGAAAGTATACCACTCAAAATATTATTCATCTCTATTTCAAAACTCGAGCTCTGGCACCTCTACAAATCCCTGCTTCCCTCTGAGAAGGGCCTATCTATTTACTTTTATGTTGAGTCATCATCCTCTTATTAAAAAGCACCAGTTGGAGAGCACCGCTGTCATGTGCATGCATTACTACTAATTTACATTGAGTATGACTGTGAATGGATCTCTTTTACCCTGAATTACAATGTTTAGTCAGTCCTTGAGCTTCAGAGGTGCTTTGCATTTATGTTTTGTGGTCTCAGAAAGGGCTAGCGAGATACCATCTTGTTATATCATATTATGATTGTTTTGAGAAAGTGTTGTCATCCGAGATTTATTATTATTGCTCGCTAGTTGATTATGACATTGATATGAGTAAACATGAGACCAAAATGTTATTGTGAATATGGTTGGTTCATAATCTTTGCTGAAAACTTGAATGCTGGCTTTACATATTTGCAACAACAAGATCAAATAGAGTTTGTAAAAGCTTTTCTTTATCACTTTCAGTTTGTCAACTGAATTGCTTGAGGACAAGTAAAGGTTTAAGCTTGGGGGAGTTGATATGTCTCCATCGTATCTACTTTTCCAAACACTTTTGACCTTGTTTTGGACTCTAACTTGCATGATTTGAATGGAACTAGCCCAGACTTACGCTGTTTTCAGCAGAATTGCCATGGTGTTATTTTTGTGTAGAAATAAAAGTTCTCGGAATGACCTGAAACTTCACGGAGAATATTTTTGGAATTTATAAAAAATACTGGTGAAAGAATCAACACCAGGGGGCCCACACCCTGTCCACGAGGGTGGGGGCGCGCCCCCTGTCTCGTGGGCCCCTGAGGCTCCACCGACCTCAACTCCAACTCTATATATTCTCGTTCGGGGAGAAAAAAATCAGAGAGAAGGATTCATCGCGTTTTAAGATACGGAGCCGCCACCAAGCCCTAATCTCTCTCAGGAGGGCTAATCTGGAGTCCGTTCGGGGCTCCGGAGAGGGGAATCCATCGCCATCATCATCATCATCAACCTTCCTCCATCACCAATTTCATGATGCTCACCACCGTGCGTGAGTAATTCCGTCGTATGCTTGCTGGACGGTGATGGGTTGGATGAGATTTATCATGTAATCGAGTTAGTTTTGTGAGGGTTTGATCCCTAGTATCCATTATGTTCTGAGATTGATGTTGCTATGACTTTGCTATGCTTAATGCTTGTCACTAGGGCCCGAGTGCCATGATTTCATATCTGAACCTATGATGTTTCTATGAATATATGTGAGTTCTTGATCCTATTTTGCAAGTCAATAGTCACCTACTATGTGTTATGGTCCGTTAACCCCGAAGTGACAATAATCGGGACAATTACCGGTGATGACTATAGTTTGAGGAGTTCATGTATTCACTAAGTGCTAATGCTTTGTTCTCGTACTCTATTAAAAGAAGACCTTAATATCCCTTCGTTTCCAATAGGACCCTGCTGCCACGGGGGGGTAGGACAAAAGATGTCATGCAAGTTATTTTCCATAAGCACGTATGACTATATTCGGAATACATGCCTACATTACATTGATGAACTGGAGCTAGTTCTATGTCACCCTATGTTATAACGGTTACATGAGAAATCGCATCCAAAATAATTATCCATCACTGATCCATTGCCTATGAGCTTTTCACATATTGATCTTTGTTTAGTTACTTTTCCATTGCCACTGTTACAATCACTACAAAACCAATATTGTTACTTTTGCAACCGTTACCGTTACTTCCATATTTCTTCGCTACTAAATACTTTGCTACAGATATTAAGTCTTTCATGTGCGGTTGAATTGACAACTCAACTGTTAATACTTGAGAATATTCTTTGGCTCCCCTTGTGTCGAATCAATAAATTTGGGTTGAATACTCTACCCTCGAAAACTGTTGCGATCCCCTATACTTGTGGGCTATCAGTGCCACCCCGCTCTTCTTTGGAATCACCAAGCTTGACCTTCGTAGGGCCTCGGGAGTGGCCCCAGACCTCATGAAGACTCCGGTGGAGTGTGGGGATTTCATGAATGGGGGCTCATCGGCGTTGTCGTCGTCATCTGCGAAGCTGCGAAGGAGCTCACCCCAGGATGGGCGGAGATCTCCGCCACATCGTCCTCGGTCGCCTCCTAGTCCTCCTCACCCTCTTCGCCGTCACCATCACCAGAAGACACCGGCACCCGGGAGTTGGGGCGCTCAAGCGAGCGAGCCCCAACTCGTTGAAGACGGGCACGGCGGCGATCAGTGCATCCCTATCAACATGGTAGTATTGTGGGACGCAGGCCTCCAGAAGGTCCTCTGTCTCACCCTCGAGCAAGGTGTTCATGGCCTTGTCCAGCTCCTCGCTCGTCAAGCTCCCTAAGCACAGCTTGATGTCATCCTCCGTGCCCTGGAACTCCCACATGGGGCACGTGTACGACTGGAGCGGAGCCAGGCGCTGCGTCAGGAACTCCTTCACGAGCATGCCCCCCCCCCCCCGTCAGCACCCTGGCATCCATGTCTGAGGTCATCTTCCTCAGGACAGGTGCCGCGCCGGGGTCGGAGAACTTCTTGTGGCTCCACCTCTCGAGCCGTTCAGGCAGCGCAATCGGCAGCTCCAGCCGCTCGTTGAGGCCCTTGGTGTCCGTGAAGACCCAGCGATGCTGGAAGCTCTCCACCTTCTTCCCGGCCCTCATGAGCATGTTCTTCTTGTGGACCGCGACAAAGGGCATGCAGCCAGAGTGTTGGGTCGGATCGTGCAGCCGCAGGGAGAAGAAGTGCCGGAGGAGTGGCACGGAGGGCATCATGCCCAGGAATGCCTTGCAGTAGAAAGCAAAGATGGACACGAGGAGGATGGAGTTGGGTTGGAAATGCAGGTCCTGGTAGTGGTTGAGGACGGCGATGAAGAACTCAGAGAGAGGGGGACGAGCCCAGCGAAGATGCTGTGGAGGAAGAAGGGGTAAACCGTCCGCGCTAGAGTCTGCCGCTCGACAGAGCCGGACCAGATCACGGTCTCCTTCCGCTCGTTCTCGTTGCTTGTCATGTGCGGGGGCACGAGGGTGAGGTTCCCTCCTCGGTGATGGAGGATGCGTTGAGTGCTAGCGCGGGAGAGGAGGAAGAGCTTACGGCTTGCGCCGCGGGCTTCCACTTCTTGGGAGCCATCTGCGAAGTCGCCAGCACCGGAGTTGGAGAAGGAAAGGGGAAGCTGAGCTTGATTGGATCTGGAGAGGTCCTTGGCGGAGGAAAGGGGATATGAGGTGAGGGAGAAGGAGTAATGGTGGCCTGGCGATGTGAGCCAGCCTTTTGTCAGTCCGGATACTTGCTGAGGCGACATGGGGAAGCGGAGGCGTACGCATCCCGTCAAGTGCCACGCATCAGCCTGGTCGCAGGCGATTGGGGCCCGCGGCGCTTCACCCTTGCCCCTTGGCTTCTCCTCGAAGCTAGCCCGAGTGTTCCTTGGGCCAGGGGCTACTTTCAGCTTTCTGGGAACTAGGGTACCCAGATTTGCCTGCCTATGGCCCACAGCATGGCTCCCTCGATGGCCTAGTATAGCCCATCTGCAAGACCGCCAAGACAAGACCCTCGCGAGGGGCCAGGCCTCGCGAGGCGGACGACACCAAGACCTCCCGAGGGAGCGGCCTCTCGAGGAGCGGAGATTTCTATGCAGGTACCCAGCCTCACGAGGTTGTGATGACCTGAGCCATGACGACCAAGGCCAGGCGGGCACCAGCGGGCGTAGAGGAGGCAGTTTCATCTTCGGTGCTAAGGAGGCAAGGATAGACATGGGTTCCCGAGGAATCTCCCAAAGGTTTCCACTCCGGTGCTACAAGAGCAAGACCACAGGCTCGGTAGGACGGAGGTCATCACCGAGCCCACCACTGCATCACGACCAGAATCTTTGTAGGCGAAAACCACCTTTCATCAGGATTAGATGTACTACTTGTCCCATTTCAAATTGGCCATTGTGGGATCCCTTCCATCCTAAGTTTTGGGGGAACAGGACCAAGGCCACTATAAATATAGGCTAGCCACCACCATAGAGGGGGGGTCTGAATCCTTTCCACCCACACCAGAGCGGCCCTCGCGTGGTTGTTCATCCCCTGTACTAGTTCATCCCCAGCCCCTCGTGAGTCCAATCCTCCACAAAGCAGGAGTAGGGTTTTACACCACAAGGTGGCCCGAACCTGGGTAAACTGCCGTGTTCATCTTCTCCCTTATTCATGCAAATCCAGCAAGGCTAGGCTGTGGGGTGTCGACCTTAAGGCTTGAGGGGTTGATCTTCGCACACGCCCTAGAGTTCGAACCTTCTTGGGTCTGCGGAGCCTTGAATCGGACAGCTGCATGGAGAAGAAGCTCACAGGCGAAGCCGTGAGCCCGCGAGTTTGCCGCTGATCACCGACGATGAACTGCACATGATGGTGATGACATCCCCGTGCAGATCTCTCCGAGCGTGGTGACGAATATGAAGGCATGGGGGACTATGAACCCTACTCCCCGCCTCGCCATGGTGCTATTTTTGGTCGCAATGGCCATCATTATGACCGTCGTGATCAAGATGGTTGTGACAACCAAGCAAGAGTGAAGCTACGTGTGCCATCATTCATGGGAAAAGAGGATTCGGGTGCATATATTGAGTGGGAGGAGAAGTGTGATCAAATCTTTCGCATCCATGGTTTTTCTAAAGCCAAGAGAGTTGATCTTGTTGTTATGCAGTTCTCTGGTTATGCTCTTACATGGCGGAATCAGTTGCAAGACGATTGATAGGTATCGGGCAATAATTATATCCGCAGCTAGACTTTGATGAAGCAAGTCATGAGGCGTTGTTTTGTTCCATCATACCATGAGAGGCAAATGTACAAGTGATTCCAGGAGCTCACTAAAGGTCCCCGCACTGTTAAGGAGTACTATAAAGAGATGGAGGTGCTGCTAATTCGAACAAGAACCTGTGAAAGTGATGAGGCGAAGATGGCGAGATTTTTACATGTGTTGAATGATGAAATATCATGTTTTTGGGAGATATTTCCTTATGACACACTACAAGATATGGTACATCAAGCTATACGAGTTGAGACGAAGAATATGTGTAATGGCCGTACTCGTGTTTTCTAAGGCGGCACCACCACATCCTCATGGCAGCGAACACAACAACCATATGGTTCTTGGTTTGAGGGTGCACCACCTAGGCAGCCGCATGCCTCGACGGCTTCCTCACCTGTTGTTCACAATCAAGATAAGAGGTCATCATCTACAGTAGGAGTATCCTCTGCTCCACCTGCAGAAAAGAGTTCTACACGCAGCAGTGACATTCAATGCCACAAGTGCAAAGGAAGAGGTCACATTTCTTCGGAAAGTGACCCTGAAGGTGGCAACGATGAAGTGGAAGAGGAGCAAGGCTAGGAAGTAGGAGGCACTATTTTATCTCATTAGAACTTGATGGTGAAGCTTTGGTTGTATGCCGTCCACTTAATGCCCAGGTTGTGGAGGAGGAAAAGAGGCAGCAGCATAATGTTTTTCACACCCATTTCCTTATCAACTCAAAGATATGTCAAGTGATTGTTGATAGTGGCAGCTGCAACAATATTGCAAGCATGGAGATGGTCGAGAAGCTTTAATTGCAAACAAAACGTCACCCACATCCATACCGCATGCAATGGCTAAATGGTTGTGGCGCAATTAAGGTGATTAGCAGCATGTGAATACCAATTACAGTAGGGACATATCAAGATGATGTTGAGTGCGATGTGGTGCCAATGCACGCTTTTCACTTGCTTATTGGACGACTATGGTTGCATGACCGTGATGTCCAATTCAGCAGGCGTGCGGATCGCTTATGTTTTGTCCATATAGGAGAAAAGTTCACTTGACTACCCATGACACCCGAGGAAGTCTATCTTGATGAGATGAAAATAAAAGGAAAGAAAAAGGGAGAGAGTGATCATACACAAAGAATGAGCCACCAACATAGTGAGGGGGTGTTTCCACGACCAAAAGCTCCGCAGCCAACCCCGGGAAAAACAAGGATTAGTTATGATGGCTAGGAAAGGGATATGCAGGAATTGAGAGAACCTAATACTCCATTCTTTCTAGTCATGTACAAGGAAACTTTATTGGCTACTAATGACTTACCCTCAACTCTTCCTAGTGTTGTATTTGATCTTTTGTAGGAGTATGAGGACGTGTTTCCCAAGGAGGTGCCACCTGGTTTGCCATCGAAGAGAGGCCTTGAACACCAAATAGACTTGGTTCTGGGCGCCCCACTACCAAACTGACCACCGTGCCGAGCAAACCCATAGGAGACGAAGGAAATTCATAGGCAAGTAGAAGATCTTCTTAACAAAGAGTATGTAAGGGAAACTTTTTCTCCTTGTGTTGTTCCCATTCTTTTAGTTCCAAAGAAAAACGGTACTATGCGAATGTGCACTGATTGTAGATCCATTAACAACATAATTGTGAGATATCGGCACCCTATACCTAGGCTCGATGACATGCTTGATGAACTTTGTGGTTCCACCATATTTTCTAAAATTGATTTGCGAAGTGGATACCACCAAATAAGAATGAAAGAGGGTGATGAATGGAAAACTACATTCAAGACAAAATTTGGCTTGTATGAATGGTTGGTTATGTTGTTTGGATTAATGAATGCACCTAGTGCTTTCTTCAGATTGATGAATCATGTGCTTAGATCCTTCATTGTCAAGTTTGTAGTGGTTTACTTTGATGACATATTGATTTATAGCAAAACTTTGGAGGATCGTGTTGGACATATAAAATGTGTGCTTGTTGTCCTACGGGAGGAAACGTTGTATGCTAATGTGGAAAACTGCACATTTTGCACAAACAAGGTTGTGTTTCTTGGCTTTGTTACTTCAAGAAAAGGTGTGGAGGTTAATGAAGAGAAGATCAAGGCTATTCGTGAGTGGATGCCTCCACAAAATGTGAGGCAAGTACGTAGCTTCCTCGGACTTGCAGGTTTCTACTGCCGGTTCGTGAAGGATTTCGGCACCATTGATACATCAATGAATGAGTTAATGAAGAAATACACTCCATTCTAATGGGGTGATGCTCAAGACAAGTCCTTCCAAGAACTAAAGATGAGGTTGATATCAGCCCCTTTGCTTTCACAAGACATTTGAGATTGAATGTGATGCAAGTGGTGTTGGCATTGGAGGAGTTCTAATGCAAGAAGGTAAACCCATCACCTATTTTAGTGAGAAGCTTAATGGTCCAACTCTTAATTATTCCGTCGATGATAAAGAATTGTATGCACTTGTTCGATCTTTGGAAACATGGCAGCATTACTTGTGGCCTAAAGCATGTGTGACACATTCTAACCATGAATCTTGAAAACACCTAAAGGGTCAACTCAAACTGAACCATAGACATGCAAAATGGAACGAGTTCATAAAGTCTTTTCCTTATATTGTCAAGTATAAGAAAGGGAAAATAATGTTGCTGTCGACGCATTGTCTAGGCGTCATATTTTACTTTGCCAACTTGATGTTAAAATCCTTGGTTTAGAAAGCATCAAAGAATTGTATGCTAATGACTCATACTTTACTGAACTATTTTAAAAGTGCAACAAGGGAAAGGGATGGGAGAAGTTTCACTTGCATTATGGATTTCTATTTCACGCTAACAGAAAGTGCATCCCAAATTGTTTTGTTCGTTTGTTGCTCTTGCAGGAAGCTCACGCTGGTGGACTCATGGAACATTTTGGAGCCAAGAAAACTGAAAGTATGCTCGTAGATCACTTCTTTTGGTCGTGAATGAGACGTGATGTGGAATGCTACATGATGAGATGCGAGATTTGTCACAAAGCTAAGTCCCACTTGAATCCTCATGGTCTCTATACTCCTCTATCTATTCTGAATACTCCATGGGAAGATATTTCTATGGATTTTGTTCTTGGTTTACCACGGACTAACAGGGGGAGTGACTCAGTGTTTGTGGTAGTTGATCGTTTTAGCAAAATGGCGCATTTTATCCCATGTCATAAGAGCGATGATGCTTCACACATTGCTAATCTATTTTTCAGGAAGTTGTATGGCTACAGGGAGTACCACGCACGATTGTTTCAGACTATGACACCAAATTTTTGAGTTACTTTTGGAAGACCTTGTGGGGAAAACTTGGCACCAAGCTCCTATTTTCCATGACATTCCACGCAGAAACTAATGGACAGACCGAAGTTGTCAATCGAATGTTGTCCATGACACTACTAGGAAAATGCTTATACACAGTAGCATAGTAGTAGCATTGTAAAATAGTAATCGTTGCTTCTATCTAGCAGTAGCGCTTTTCCTGGCAGGCGCTACTAGTAACTCTGTAGTAGTAGCGCTGGGAGGCAAAAACAGGCTACTACTATGTGGGACCAGACGAGGCCACCGACGGTCGCTGGAGTTGTAGAGCTCTACAAAAACAGGCGCTACTACTAACAGTTTAGTAGTAGCTCTTGATTTTACCGCGCCGCTACTGCTAATGGGCCCCACTTAGTAGTAGCGCTTTTCTTGGAGAGTGCTACCACTACGTCCCGTAGCAGCAGCGCTTTTTCCTAAGCAGCGCTACTGCTAGTTGCGGCCGGTGCCACCTTTCCACCGCCCTCCCCCTCCTCTCCTCCACTTTTCCCTCTCTCCCCCTCCTTTCCCCTCTCCACTCTCCACCATTGTTGCTCTTCTTCTCTCTCCCTCCTGCCTCTCTTCTCTCCTCATTAATGGCACCCTCCTCCATAAATTGCCTCTCTCTTTCTCCTACGCCTCTCTTCTCTCCCCATTAATGCCCCCCTCCACCATAACCCCTCTCCATTAGTTAGTTAGCTAGATTCACCTCTCCTCCACAACAACTAGATCTAGCTAGCTATTTAGCCATCCACACGTGCTATCTCAATTGTTCTCTCTCATCATCTAATTAATCGTGTGCTCTCGGTCTCTCTCGAGAGATATATAGGTGATTAAAAAGGTGTACATTTCAAGAATGGGAATATGTGTGTGAATGAGAATATGTGAATGAGAATATGTTCATTTCAAGATTTCTGTGAGTGACAAGCCCTCAAGTTGCTTATGTTTTGCCGAAATGTCGATTTATTTCCATTTCGGTGAATTTCGAGCAAACTCAATATGTCCTATTTTTAGGCAAGGTCATGCCAAAATTTTATATATATGACTTTGAAGCATGCATTATTTATTTTATAACCCTTTTGCTTGTTATACTGTGTAGTCGGTCATGAAGGTGAGTGGATGGAAGGTGGAGCGGTACATGCAATCCGCGGTGATGGACATGTATGCAAATAATCGGACTAGGATTAGATGTCCATGTGCAAGATGCAAGGAAGGAGTCCTTTTGGACCCTTTTGATCATGGCACTTTGAAGGCGCGCCTGCTGATGAATGGTTTAATGGATGGCTATACTCAGTGGATAAGTGAAGATGATGATGAGGAGGAGGATGTCCACATGGCAGGGAATAACAACATGGGGCTAGACGAAGAGATGACCGATCGACATGAAGACGATGGCGCCGGACATGTCGGGCGGGAAGAGTCTGGAAATGATGACGGCGGCGGAGAAGATTCCGGACACGGTGAAGAAGAGTCCAGACATGGCGGAGAAGAGGCGGCGGTCATGTCACAGTCTTTGACGCTACTAAGTGTAGTCGTGCAGGACCCTCACGTTCGGGACCTCCTTCGCAAGAGTACGACTAGTGAGAGAGTTGCTTCTAGAGAGGAGGTCAAGCTGACGCAACTTGAAGTAGACTCGAGGACTCCATTGTATGACGGTTGCGATCCCGAGGTGACCCGCTTGAGTTTCATGCTAGAACTTCTAAAGACGAAGGCCAAAAACAAATGGACAGAGAAATGCCTCGATGAGCATTTGAAGTATCTCCATAATAAAGTTCTTCCCGTGGGGAACCTGTGTCCTACTAGCGCCGAGGAGGCCAAGAAAATCATTTGCCCTTTTGATTTGCCGCACATTAGGTACCACGCATGCATCAATGATTGCATCATTTATCTGGGGGAGCACATGGAAAAAACCAGCTGTCCCGTGTGCAATGCTTCTCGATACAAGAAGGCAGGAAAAAAAACTCCTTGGAAAGTTGTATGGTACTTTCTGATCACTCCCCATCTGTAGCGGTATTTCATAGGTCCTAAGGAAGCAAAGCTCATGCGCTGGCACGTGGAGAGGAAGAAGCCCGGTGATGGAGATGATCCGAGACTGAGACACCTCGTAGATGGTAGCCAGTGGAGAGCATTCAACGCCGTATATGAATTTGCTGCAGAAGATCCAAGGAACATCATGCTTGGTGCGAGTACCGATGGCATGAATCCGTTTGGAAACCAGAACACCAACCACAGCACATGGCCATGGCCCGTGTTTGTATGGATGTACAACCTCCCCCCATGGAAGTGCATGAAGACAAAGTACATACACATGAGCATGCCGATTCAAGGGCCGAAACAACCAGGAAATAGTACTAACCTATTATATGGGACTTCTGCAAGAGGAGCTAGACACGTTATGGAAAACACAGGCATGGACATGGGACACCAGCAAAGGAGAATATTTACATATGAGAGTCGCGCTGATAACGATGGTGCATGACTATCTCGGTTACGGGTACACCTTAGGCCAGGTGTGCCACAGATACTGCGGATGCACGAGGTGCATGGATGATACAACGTCTCAGTAGCTTATGTCAATGAAATATGGCAGATCCGGGAAAATCGTGTACATGGGGCATCGTAGATGGCTCGAGAAGGATGACCCGTGGAGAAAGCGTGGAGATCTATTCAATGGGTTGGCTGAGCTTCGAGGACCTCCACGTAAGAGGAGCGGCGCCGAAATCGACGAGTTGTTGAGAAACTGGGAACAATGCCCCGCACCGGGAAAGATCAAAAAGGCGCCGGAGCCGCTACTGAAGGTATGGAAAACGAGGTCTGTTTTCTGGGACTTGGAGTACTGGCCAATCACGACACGCCTCATTGCCTTGATCAAATGCATATCACGAAGAATGTCCTCGAGAGCTTTCTTAGCACATTGATGAAGATGTCGGAGAAGACCAAGGATGGGCCGAAGGCAAGGAAAGACATGGAAGATTTGAAGATTAGGAAAGATCTCCACCGTAAAAAGTTGATGGAGGAGACGGAGACGGAGGAGGGGGAAAGGGGCAGAAAAGTCAACAAGAAGGAGGAGAATTATTGCCCACCCTTCTTGCTTCACATTAAGTGCGAAGGAGATCGATCAATTCATCAAGTGTCTTATGGGAAACAAAGTCAGTTCCAATTACTGTGGGAAGATAAGCAGATTTCTAGACCCCAAGAAGAAAAGGTTCAGCGGGATGAAGTCTCATGACTGTCACGTGATGATGATGCAGATACTCCCGGTTGCCATTAGAGGGATAATGGAGAAGCACGTCCGTGACACACTTACTGGTCTCTGCAAGTTCTTCGACGTTATATCTTGAAAGTTCATGTGTGAAGCAGCTCCAAAGGCTACAGGAAGGATCATTGTCATACTATGTGAGCTTGAGATGTGATACATCTCCAACGTATCCATAATTTCTGATTGTTCCATGCTATTATATTATCTGTTTTGGATGTTTAATGGGCTTTAATATACCTTTTTATATTATTTTTGGGACTAACCTACTAACCAAAGGCCCAGTGCAAATTGCTGTTTTTTTTGCCTATTTCAGTGTTTCGTAGAAAAGGAATATCACACGGAATCCAAACGGAATGAAACCTTCGGGAGAGTTATTTTTGGAACAAACGCAATCCAGGAGACTTGGAGTGGACGTCAAGGAAGAAACGAGGCGGCCACGAGGTAGGAGGGCACGCCCAGGGGGTAGGCGCGCCCCCACCCTCGTGGGCCCCTCGTGGCTCTGCCGACCTACTTCTTTCGCCTATATATACTCATATACCCCGAAAACATCCGAGAACACCACGAAACCCTATTTCCACCGCCGCAACCTTCTGTACCCGTGAGATCCCATCTTTTGGCCTTTTCCGGCACTCCGCCGAAGGGGGAATCGGTCACGGAGGGCTTCTACATCAACACCATAGCCTCTCCGGTGATGTGTGAGTAGTTTACCACAGACCTTCGGGGCCATAGTTATTAGCTAGATGGATTCTTCTCTCTCTTTGGATCTCAATACAAAGTCCTCCTCGATTCTCTTGGAGATCTATTCAATGTAATTCTTATTGCGGTGTGTTTGTCGAGATCCGATGAATTGTCGGTTTATGATCAAGATTATCTATGAGATTCTTCTCTGAATTCTTTTATGCATGATTTAATATCTTTGCAAGTCTCTTCGAATTATCAGTTTGGTTTGGCCTACTAGATTAGTCTTTCTTGCAATGGGAGAAGTGCTTAGCTTTGGGTTCAATCTTGTGGTGTCCTTTCCCAGTGACAGCAGGGGCAGCAAGGCACATACTGTATTGTTGCCATGGAGGATAAAAAGATGGGGTTTATATCATATTGCTTGAGTTTATCCCTCTACATCATGTCAGCTTGCCTAATGCGTTACTCTATTCTTATGAACTTAATACTCTAGATGCATGCTGGATAGCGGTCGATGTGTGGAGTAACAGTAGTAGATGCAGAATCGTTTCGATCTACTTGTCGCGGATGTGAAGCCTATATATATGATCATGCTTAGATATTCTCATAACTATGTGCTTTTCTATCAATTGCTCGATAGTAATTTTTTCACCCACCGTAGAATTTGCTATCTTGAGAGAAGCCACTAGTGAAACCTATGGCCCCCAGGTCTATCTTCCATTATATTATTTTCCTATCTACTTGCTATTTCTATCATTGTTTATTTTGCAATCTTTATTTTCCAATCTATACAATAAAAATACCCAAAATAATTATCTTATTATCTCTATCAGATCTCACTTTCGTAAGTGACCGTGAAGGGATTGACAACCCCTTTATCGCGTTGGTTGCGAGGTTCTTGTTTGTTTGTGTAGGTACTAGGGACTTGCATGTTACCTCCTACTGGATTGATACCTTGGTTCTCAAAAACTGAGGGAAATACTTACGCTACTTTGTTGCATCACCCTTTCCTCTTCAAGGGAAAACCAACGCATGCTCTCAAGAGGTGGCAAGAAGGATTTCTGGCACCGTTGCCGGGGAGGTTGCACCAAGTCAAGTCAAGATTTGATCTCCCGTCAACAAGCCATTTCTGGCACCATTGCCGGGGATATATATGCACAAGTCAAGACATACCAAGTACCCATCACAAACTCTTATCCCTCGCATTACATTATTTTCCATTTGCCTCTCGTTTTCCTCTCCCCCACTTCACCCTTGCCGTTTTATTCGCCCTTCTTCCGTTCGATCTTTTGTTTGCTTGTGTTACCATGTACCTTCTTTCTGCTTCCATCTTCGCTTGCTAAAAGTTTATGGATCCTCATACACTTGCTAATCTCTTTAAGAGATCCAATTATGATGAACCTATTGCTAGGGAGTTGAGTGCACTAGATTATCTTTATGAGGTTTTTCTTGAAATTCGTGAATCTGAAAAGTGTGATGAATTACTTTACGAAGCAATTCACGATAGATATTTGAATAAAAAGCATGATTGCAATGATTTTATTATAAATTCTATTGATGTAAATTGTGCTAATAATATGCAAAACCCTAAGCTTGGGGATGCTAGTTTTGCTATGTCCTCTAGTTGTTGCAACGATCATGATTGTGGTGATTCTTCTTATGATCTTGAAAATTTATTTAAGCCCCATGATGAATATGAGATTGATAATAGTGTTTGAAATATTATTGAAAGTGGGTTTGGCAGAGTGTCAACTTTAAATCCCACATATTTGGAGAATGTTCAATCTTATGAAGTTTTTGATAAAAGTGGGTTTGGAGAGGTCATGACTTTAGTTAATGTTAATCCCACTATTTTGGAAGAGTGTCAACTTTGCATACATGTGGATCTTGTTAAGAATATGTTTTGTGATAGCTATTTTGTTGAATTTGATTATGATCCCACATGTAATTATTATGAGAGAGAAAAATATGATTGTAGAAATTTTCATGTTACTAAATCACCTCTCGTTATGTTGAGATTGCTATTGTTTCTTTGTGCTTCCTTGCGTATGCTAGTTTTTGGTTGCTATGATTATTTGGTTTCCTATAAGATGCCTATGAATAGGAAGTATGTTAGACTTAGATGTGTTTTTCACGTGTTTCATGATGCTCTGTTGGTGCTTCAATTCTTGTCTTTCATGTGAGCATCATTGAAATTATCAATGCCTAGCTAGGGGCGTTAAACGATAACGCTCATTGGGAGGCAACCCAATTTTATTTTTGTTTCTTGATTTTTGTTCCTGTTTAGTAATAAATAATTCATCTATCTTCTGTTTATATGTGGTTTTATCTTTTTAATTAGTGTTTGTGCCAAGTACAACCTTTGGGAAGACTTGGGGGAAGTCTTTGCGATCTTGCTGTAAAAAACAGAAAGTTTAGCGCTCACGATATTAGCTTCCATTTTTTAATGGAGAGTGAGATTAGGTTGATTCTTTTTGAAGATGATGAATAGACCAATTACTCACGTCCACCAATTTATTTCAGAATTTTTGGGGTTACATAAATATTCTAAACCTACAGATTACTACAGACTGTTCTGTTTTTGTCAGATTCTGTTTTTCGTGTGTTCTTTGCTTATTTTGATGAATCTATGGCTAGTATCGGGGGGTATGAACTATAGAGAAGTTGGAATACAGTAGGTTTAACACCAATATAAATAAAGAATGAGTTCATTACAGTACCTTGAAGTGGTGGTTTGTTTTCTTATACTAACGGAGCTCATGAGATTTTCTGTTGAGTTTTGTGTTGTGAAGTTTTCATGTTTTCGGTAAAGATTTGATGGATTTTGGAATAAGGAGTGGCAAGAGCCTAATATTGGGGATGCCCAAGGCACCCCAAGGTAAAATTCAAGGACAACCAAAATCCTAAGCTTGGGGATGCCCCGGAAGGCATCCCCTCTTTCGTCTTCGTCCATCGGTAACTTTACTTGATGCTATATTTTTATTCACCACATGATATGTGCTTTGCTTGGAGCGTCTTGTATTATTTGAGTCTTTACTTTTTAGTTTACCACAATAATCCTTGCTGTACACACCTTTTGGAGAGACACACATGAATCATAATTTATTAGAATACTCTATGTGCTTCACTTATATCCTTTGAGCTAGATAATTTTGCTCTAGTGCTTCATTTATATCTTTAAGAGCATGGTGGTGGTTTTATTTTATAGAAATTATTGATCTCTAATGCTTCACTTATATTATTTTGAGAGTCTTTTAGAACAGCATGGTAATTTGCTTTGGCTATAAAATTAGCCCTAATATGATAGGCATCCAAGATGGGTATAATAAAAACTATCATAAAAAGTGCATTTAATACTATGAGAAGTTTGATACTTGATGATTGTTTTGAGATATGAAGATGGTGATATTAGAGTCATGCTAGTTGATTAGTTGTGAATTTGAGAAATACTTGTTCTAAAGTTTGTGATTCCCGTAGCATGCACGTATGGTGAACCGTTATGTGATGAAGTCGGAGCATGATTTTTTTATTGATTGTCTTCCTTATGAGTGGCGGTCGGGGACGAGCGATGGTCTTTTCCTACCAATATATCCCCCTAGGACCATGCGCCTAGTACTTTGTTTCGATAACTAATAGATTTTTGCAATAAGTATGTGATTTCTTTATGACTAATGTTGATTCCATGGATTATATGCACTCTCACCCTTCCACATTGCTAGCCTCTCTAGTACCGCGCAACATGCGCCGATACCATACACCCACCATATACCTTCCTCAAAACAGCCACCATACCTACCTATTATGGCATTTCCATAGCCATTCCGAGATATATTGCCATGAAACTTACCACCGGTCCATTTGTTATGGCACATTACATCATTGTCATATTGCTTTGCATGATCATGTAGTTGACATCATATTTGTGGCAAAGCCACCTTTATAATTCTTTCATACATGTCACTCTTGATTCATTGCATATCCAGGTACACCACCGGAGGCATTCACATAGAGTCATATTTTGTTTTAAGTATCGAGTTGTAATTTTTGAGTTGTAAGTAAATAAAAGTGTGATGATCATCATTATTAGAGCATGTCCAAGTGGGGGAGACTGTGATTCCCCCACAAGTCGGGATGAGACTCTGGATGAAAAAAAAGAGGCCATAAAAACAAAGGAAAAGGCCCAAATAAAAAAAGAGAAATGAGAGAAAAAGAGATAAGGGACAATGTTACTATCCTTTTACCACACTTGTGCTTCAAAGTAGCACCATGATCCTCATAATAGAGAGTCTCCTATGTTGTCACTTTCATATACTAGTGAGAATTTTACATTATAGAACTTGGCTTGTATATTCCAATGATGGGCTTCCACAAAATGCCCTAAGTCTTTGTGAGCAAGCGAGTTGGATGCACACCCACTTAGTTTCTTTTGTTGAGATTTCATACACTTATAGCTCTAGTGCATCCGTTGCATGGCAATCCTACTCACTCACATTGATATCTATTGATGGGCATCTCCATAGCCTGTTGATACGCCTAATTGATGTCAAACTGTCTACTCATTTTTTGTCTTCTCGACAACCACCATTCTATTCCACATATAGTGCTATGTCCATCGCTCACGCTCATATATTGCGTGAAAATTGAAAAAGTTTGAGAACATCAAAAGTATGAAACAATTGCTTGGCTTGTCATCGGGGTTGTGCATGATTAAATACTTTGTGTGATGAAGATAGAGCATAGCCAGACTATATGATTTTGTAGGGATAACTTTCTTTGGCCATGCTATTTTGAGAAGACATGATTGCTTTGTTAGTATGCTTGAAGTATTATTATTTTTATGTCAATATTAAACTTTTGTCTTGAATATTTTGGATCTGAACATTCATGCCACAAAAAATAAAATTACAATGAGAATTATGCTAGGTAGCATTCCACATCAAAAATTATGTTTTTATCATTTACCTACTCGAGGACGAGCAGGAATTAAGCTTGGGGATGCTTGATACGTCTCCAACGTATCTATAACTTTTTATTGTTCCATGCTATTATATTATCTGTTTTGGATGTTTAATGGGCTTTAATATACCTTTTTATATTATTTTTGGGACTAACCTACTAACCAAAGGCCCAGTGCAAATTGATGTGTTTTTGCCTATTTCAGTATTTCGCAGAAAAGGAATATCAAATGGAATCCAAACAGAGTGAAACCTTCGGGAGAGTTATTTTTGGAACAAACGCAATCCAGGAGACTTGGAGTGGACGTCAAGGAAGAAACGAGGCAGCCATGAGGTAGGAGGGCGCGCCCAGGGGGGTAGGAGCGCCCCCCACCCTCATGGGCCCCTCGTGGCTCCGCCGACCTACTTGTTTCGCCTATATATACTCATATACCCCGAAAACATCCGAGAGCACCACGAAACCCTATTTCCACCGCCGCAACCTTCTGTACCCATGAGATCCCATCTTGGGGCCTTTTCCGGCGCTCCGCCGGAGGGGGAATCGATCATGGAGGGCTTCTATGTCAACACCATAGCCTCTCTGATGATGTGTGAGTAGTTTACCACAGACCTTCGGGTCCATAGTTATTAGCTAGATGGCTTCTTCTCTCTCTTTGGATCTCAATACAAAGTTCTCCTCGATTCTCTTGGAGATCTATTCCATGTAATTATTTTTGCGGTGTGTTTGTCGAGATCCGTTGAATTGTGGGTTTATGATCAAGATTATCGATGAACAATATTTGATTCTTCTCTAAATTCTTCTATGCATGATTTAATATCTTTGCAAGTCTCCTCGAATTATCAATTTGGTTTGGCCTACTAGATTGATCCTTCTTGCAATGGGAGAACTGCTTAGCTTTGGGTTCAATCTTGCGGTGTCCTTTCCCAGTGACAGCAGGGGCAGCAAGGCATGTATTGTATTGTTTCCATCGAGGATAAAAAGATGAGGTTTATATCATATTGCTTGAGTTTATCCCTCTACATCATGTCATCTTGCCTAATGCGTTACTCTGTTCTTATGAACTTAATACTCTAGATGCACGCTGGATAGCGGTCGATGTGTGGAGTAATAGTAGTAGATGCAGAATCATTTAGGTCTACTTGTCGAAGATGTGATACCTATATACATGATCATGCTTAGATATTATCATAACTATGCGCTTTTCTATCAATTGCTCGACAGTAATTTGTTCACCCACCGTATAATTTGTTATCTTGAGAGAAGCCACTAGTGAAACCTATGGCCCCCGGGCCTATCTTCCATTATATTATTTTCCTATCTACTTGCTATTTCTATCGTTATTTATTTTGAAATCTTTATTTTCCAACCTATACAATAAAAATACCAAAAATATTTATCTTATTATCTCTATCAGATCTCACTTTTGTAAGTGACCGTGAAGGGATTGACAACCCCTTTATCGCGTTGGTTGTAAGGTTCTTGTTTGTTTGTGCAGGTACTAGGGACTTGCGTGTTACCTCCTACTGGAATGATACCTTGGTTCTCAAAAACTGAGGGAAATACTTACGCTACTTGGGTACATCACACTTTCCTCTTAAAGGGAAAACCAACGCATGCTCAAGAGGTAGCAAGATGTACTTCCCGCCCGCGTTCTTTGACGTCGTGGTGCATCTGTGTGTCCACATCGTGGATGACATCATCGACCTCGGGCCGACATTCCCTCACAGCATCATGTCATTTGAGAGGATGAATGGGATCATCAAAGGATTCGTTCGTAACATGTCCCGTACCGAAGGGAGCATCGTCCAGGGGTATCTGACGCATGAGTGCGTCTCCTTTTGCGAGAATTATATAAGCATCAGAGACCCTGTTATTGGTTTGCCCGTCAAGAAGCACGAGGGGAAGCTCGAAGGAGATGGTCACAACAACGGCTGGAGGGAATTTAATGTGGACTACTCGGATCGACGGAACAACTTTGATAGGGCTAACTTAGTAGTGCTACAACACCTAGATGTGGTAGATGATTATGTGGCACAGCACAAAGAAAGCATCTCAAAGAAGTACCGTGATAAGGGGATGCTCAAGACGGATGACGAAGTTACTGTAGAGCACAACGCCACTTTCTTGCGTTGGTTCAAATAGCAAGTTCTTGAAAATCCCCTAGAAGAGGGTGGTTCTGACGGATTGCTCATACACGCCTTAGCACATGGCCCCGCACCCAAGCTCGCAACCTATCAGTCCTACGGTATCAATGAGTACATGTTCTACACATAGTCCAACCTATCAGTCCTACGGTATCAATGAGTACATGTTCTACACATAGTCCAAAGACATGGACAGTGATTACCAGAACTTCGGGGTGACAATTCAATGCGTGACTGACGCCAATGGCACAACTGAAAGATTCTATGGAAGGGTCGAAGAGATCTAGGAGCTTGACTATGCTGGAAGGCACGATGTGACGATGTTCCATGTCAGATGGGTCAAGGACGTCGTAAGAGAAAACAAGTATTTCACCACCATGTCTATTCCCGACGCGAAGAGCACTTCCGTGAACGTTAACGTCATCGCCAAAAATAAGTTATGGGTACACGCTAAGCACGTGACACAATGCTTCTTCATAACCGACCCGGCCAATCCCAGCCGTGTTGTCGTGAGGAGTTCCAAAACGAGCATCGTCGGAATGGATGGAGTCGCCAATGAGGAAGATTACGACCAATAGGGCAACTTAGTGGGGGAAGATGACGATGACGATGAAGCATACATGAAAAGAAGAATCAATACTACATTACCTAAGAAAGATTGTAATCCATGGCTCTGGAAAAGTCACAAGGAAGGGCTCAATTACTCGGCAACAAACAAGGAAGGGAAGATGGTCAATGTGAAACGTCGTAGATGCAGCTGATCAGAAACCTACATTTATCGGTTAACTGATTTGTTACCACCACATGCATCGGGTACGCACTTAAGTAACCATTATCGGTCAACTGATATGTTACCACCACATGCATGGTTCCGATGATATTCGCGTAGTGGGGGAGAGGGAGACGCCGTCATTGGGAGAAAAACAAAAAAACAAAAACAAAAGGGAGAAAGCAGTACAAAAGAAAAAGAAAAGTAAACAGAAAAGAAAAGGAAAATAATAAAAGAAAAGAAAACTAAAAACTAGAAAAGGAAAATAATAAATAAAAAAGAAAAACAGTAGTAGCGCTTGTTTGTGGACCAGCGCTATAGCTAAGTATTTTGGAATTAAAAAAATTAAAATTGGAATAGTTAGTAGTAGCATTGGTTTGGAAACAAGCGTTATAGCTAAGTTAGCTATAGCGCTACTTTTCAAACCAGCGCTACAGCTATTGTGAGTTAACCCCCCCCCCCCCCCGCGCGGGCTCAAAATTTCACCAAGTCCTATTCCCCCCCCCCCATCTCCACCTCGCCCCTGCGCCCGCCATCGACGCCCTCGACCTCGCCGTCGCCCTGCGCCCGCCCTCGACCTCGTCGGCCCTCGCCCATACACCCGCCCTCGACCTCGTCGGCCCTCGCCCATACACCCGCCCTCGACCTCGTCGGCCCTCGCCTCTGCGCCCGCCCTCGACCTAGCCGCCGCCACCGTCATCCTCGACGCCGCCGCCCTCTCCACCGCCCCGTAACCCTCTCCCTCTCCTCTCCCTGCCCTCCTCTCTCTCTCTCTCTGCTCTCTCTAGGGAAATTTTGTTTAGGAAATTTAGTTTAGTGAAATTTTGTTTAGGGCAATTTAGTTTAGGAAATTTAGTTTAGTGCAATTTTGTTTAGGGCAATTTTGTCTAGGGAAATTTAGTTTAGGGTATATAAAATACCTATAAATAAAAAACAGTAGCAAATTGGTTTTTGTAGGTATAAAAACAGTTGCTAAACTTTATGAACGGTAGCTAATTAGCTTTTCTAGGTATATAAATTAGCTATAAAAACAGTAGCAAAAATTTATAAAAAACAATAGCTAATTAGGGCAGTAGCAAATATAGCTAGGGCCAATTTTTTTAGCAAATGAGCAAATTTAGCTAGGGCCAATTTGGTTAGGGCAAATAAAAACCAGTGGCAAATAAAAAACCAGTAGCAAATAAAACCCTAGATGGTGTTTTAGGAGCATATAGCCTATACAATGTTGCTGTTTTTAACACTTCGTTAATTTGCTAAGTCCTAGAAATTTGTCATATGATGTTGCCATGTTCTCTTGAGATAGCATCAAATCTGTTATATGAACTTGTGCCAATTGTTGAAAAATATCCGAGTGGCCTATGTTTTGCCGGAATGTTGATTCATTTCCGTTCCGGGAAATTTCAGGCGCTCCATATGTCCACTTTTTAGCAAAAGTCATGCCAAAAATTTCCATGATTTTCGGCATGACTTGTGCTAGAAACTAGGACATATGGAGTACCCGGGATTTGCCAGAAGGGGAATGAATCAACATTTCGACCAAATATAGGCCCCTTTTTTCTCTTCATTATATCTTTTATTTACAATTGTTGAATAGGAAACATGTCTACCGACGCCGAAGTCATGGGTGGTTCTGCTCGCCTCGAAGACCCCATTGAGGCAGAAAATCACTTTTTTGATTACGTGGACAAACACCAGATGGGGTGGCAGGGTGGTGGCAGTGGCACCAATCCCGACACCAGCACTGGCACCGACACCACCCCCAAGACCGGCAACGATGTTGCCGTAGCCGGTAAAGCAACGAAGAAGAAGAGGACACGAAGACCAAACGAGCTTGGCATCGGATAAATTATGGTCATGGAGATTCTGTAACGCCCTCGATGCGGCTATAGCTCCCACGTGTCGAGGCACGACTTAGAGACATAACCACATTGAAAGCAATGTCACAAGTTAGGCAATCATCACAACATCCCATGTAATATAAATAATAAAAGGGGAGATACATAGTTGGCTTACACTCGCCACGTCAAACAAAGTACATAAATAACATACATCAATCAAACACTCATGACCCGACTACGGCGTCAAAATAGAAGAAACCCAACATGCGACACGGTCCCGATCAACCCAACTGGGCACCACTACTGATCATCAGGAAAAGACACATAGTAACGCTGAGAGTCCTCGTCGAACTCCCACTTGAGCTCGTATGCGTCACCTGAAGCGGAATCACCTGGACCTGCATCTGGTATAGTAGGAATCTATGAGCCACAGGGATTCAGCAATCTCGCACCCTCGCGATCAAGACTATTTAAGCTTATAGGAAGGAGTAAGGCAAATATATGTGGAGCTGCAGCAAGCGACTAGCATATATGGTGGCTAACTTATTCGCAAAAGAGAGCGAGAAGAGGAGGCGAAGCGCGAGCGAGAATCTAGGGAGAGAGCAACCTGCGCAAACATAACTCTAACACCGTGTCCACTTCCCGGACTCCGCCGAGAAGGGGCCATCACGGTAACACACACGGTCGATTCATTTTAATTAACTTAAGGTTCAAGATATCTACAACCAGACATTAACAAATTCCCATCTGCCCATAACCGCGGGCACGGCTTTCGAAAGTTCAATCCCTGCAGGGGAGTCCCAACTTAGCCCATGACAAGCTCTCACGGTCAACGAAGGAATAGACCTCCACCCGAGACATTCCGATCAGACTCGGTATCCCGGTACAACAAGACATTTCGACAGGTTAAAACAAGACCAGCAACACCGCCCGAATGTGCCGACAAATCCCGATAGGAGCTGCACATATCTTGTTCTCAGGGCACACTCAGATGAGCAAGATGTCGGGTAAGCCAACCCAGAGTTGCCCCTGGTAGCCTCAGAAATCGCTCAGTGGGACCAACACTCAGAGGAGCACTGGCCCGGGGGGGTTTAAATAAGATGACCCTCGGGCTCCGGAAACCGAAGGGAAAAAGAGGCTAGGTGGCAAATGGTAAAACCTAGGTTGGGCATTGCTGGAAAAGCTTTAATCAAGGCGAACTATCAAGGGGTTCCCATTATAACCCAACCGCGTAAGGAACGCAAAATCCGGGAACATAACACCGATATGACGGAAACTAGGGCGGCAAGAGTGGAACAAAACACTAGGCGAGAGGCCGAGCCTTCCACCCTTTACCAAGTATATAGATGCATTAAGATAACATAGCAATATAATGATATCCCAACAAGTAAATAAATGGTTCCAACAAGGAACGGCTCCAATCTTCACCTGCAACTAGCAACACTATAAGAGGGGCTGAGCAAAGCGGTAACATAGCCAATCAACGGTTTGCTAGGACAAGGTGGGTAAGAGGTTTGACCTGGCAATTGGGAGGCTGAAAAGAAAAAGGTAGGCATCGTAGCATTGGCATAGCAAAGAGCGAGCAAACTAGCATAGCAAAGATAGTAGTGATTTCGAGGGTATGATCATCTTGCCTGCAAAGCTGTCAGAGTTGACTGGATCCTCAAAAGCAATCTCAACGGGCTCCTCGTTAGCGAACTCGTCTCCCGGCTCTACCCAAACAAGACAAACAAGCCACAAGGATACAATCAACCACGTGTAAGCTCAAACAAAAAGATGCAATGATGATATGCTATGCGGGATGCAATGCGGGATGCAAAATGCAAGATATGGCAGGAAAATGCATGAACCTGGCCTCAACTTGGAAAACCAAGTTTGCCACTAGAAATATGGGATGAAATCGCTTGAAAACGATATAGAGATCTCCGGAATCGGAGTTACGGTTTGGAAATGGCAAGCGATTCAAAATTGGCACCGGTCTGCGATTTACAGCAAGTAGGCCTCTAAATGCAACGAGATGAACATGGTACAGCCACCAATCATGACAACAAAATACATGGCAGGGATGCACACAAGATGCTTAACAAAAGACTAGCACTGATCCACGGCCAATTCATCCATTAACAGGTTCAAACAAGCATGGCAAAAACGCAAATGGTAAACAGATTTCAGACTTGGTGAAATTAACACTTGTCTGAAATTTCAGATCATGAAGCCCTCTTCGGAGCAACAAAACAACATGCTACAGGACCTGATTATGACAAAGAAGAACATGGCATGTAGCTAATCAACAAGATTAACAAAAGACCCTTAGTGACCTTGAGCCAAAAGGGACCATAAAATATACTAACAAGCACACGAACATAGCTAAAACACAATCAGTTTTCAGACTTTGTGAAAACTGAGACATGCTGAAATATAACTCACGAAGGCATGTAAACAAGCTCGATGCACTCACTACGGTGCAAGTCATGGCAAGTCAAGCATACATCCATTAACAAGGCACAAAATGCTAGCTAGACATGGCAGGAACAATGGCATAGCATGCACGGATCAACTACAATAGCATCGGCAAAATCGCAAACGAGTTGACGATCTGCCCAGATTCACAACGAAGCAAAAGTAGAGCTCGATTGACTCAATCTAGGTTGCTCCATAATTTCAAGTAAAGCCATGGATGGATATAGCATAACAATATTAACAAAACTCCTTTAATGATCATCCTCAAAAGAGGCACGGATCACTAGGAAATAGCATGAACATATGGCATCGTGAACTAAATAATCCCAGACTTAGTGAAAACTACTAAGTCCCTGAAAACAGATTTACCGGGTGCCTCACTTTGCAAGCTTGCAAAAGTCACCACACACATCAAAAAAATGCATGGGTTTCACCTCTAGAAATAAGACAAAATCCTTAACAAAACATATGAAGGACTCAAAGGCATATCATGCACACAATAATCCTGGCAAAAATGACAAAAGTCTAAGATGAAATAACAGATCTGATAATTAACTCACGAAGCCTCCTTCTAACAGCATTTCGGGCATCAAGATGAACTCAAATGAAAATGATGCAATGGAATGAAATGATGTACTCATCGAGGCGAACATTTTGATATACTATATGTACAAATCGGAGCTACGGATGCGAAGATATAGCCGGTCAAAGTTTGCATAAAAATTAGGGTTCAGAGGGAAAGTCAACCGAGATATTTTTTCCAAATCCAAATCTGCACGGATTTCGATGCACGCCGGAGTTCACTATTCACCGGAGGAGGGGATCGTCGCCGGGGCCTTGCCGGAGCTCGGGGAGGCGGCAAGGAGGAGACCGGGGCGGTGGCGTCCGCGGCGAGGGCGGCGGCGCGGGGTCGGTGCGGCGGGGCGGCGCCGGCCCGAGGAAGCGGCGAGGCGGCGGGGTCGGCCGCAGCGGCGCGGTGATGGCCCGCGGTGGTGCCGGCCACCGGAGTTGGAGAGGGCGGCGGCGCAGTGTGGAGGGAGGCGCGGGGGCGCGCGTGGGCCTGGAGGGCCCGTCCCGGGCCCCGCGGGCTGGCGGCGGCGAAGTGGGCGAGAGGCGGCGGCGAATCCAGAAGCGCCACGTGGCAGCGGCGGTCGGGTCGGACACGTCTGGCCCGGCGGTTTTCGTCCGGCGGCGGCATGGGAAATGGATCTAGGGTTAGGGGGGAGGGGATCCGCGAATTTGGAATGGGGGGGTCTATTTATAGGCATAAGTGGAGCTAGGAGAGTCCAAATGAGGTGCGGTTTTCGGCCACGCGATCGTGATCGAACGCTCTAGATGATGGAGCAGAGTTTGGTGGGTTTTGGGACAAATTGGAGGGGTATTGGGCTGCAACACACACACAAGGCCTTTTCGGTCCCTCGGTTAACCGTTGGAGTATCAAACGAAGTCCAAATGATACGAAACTTGACAGGCGGTCTACCGGTAGTAAACCAAGGCCGCTTGGCAAGTCTCGGTGCAATCCGGAAATGTTTAATCCCCACACACGAAAGAAAGCTAGAAATGACCACCGGAGGAGAACGAAGCGCCGGAAAGCAAAACGGACAACGGGGAAAATGCTTGAATGCATGAGATGAACACGTATGCAAATGCAATGCACATGATGACATGATATGAGATGCATGACAACGAAAACAACACACGGAGACAAAGACCTGAACCTGAGAAATAAATATAACTTAACGCCGGAAACGGCAAGAGTTGGAGTACAAATTGGGAAAGTTATATCCGGGGCGTTACAGATGCACCCAAAAAGTTAGAACCAAGGGCGCCGGAGGAAGCGCTCTTGTGCTTGGGCAATCAACTTGGATGCATCCTCAGGGAAATCGCCAACATCAACGACGAGAGGTTGAGGCTCATACCACATATGGAGAACATGCTCCTAAAGAAGTTGCACAATAGGTTCCTGTTCCCCGGCCGCAATGAAGTCAAATATAAAGATCCATGGAAAGACGTCGCCATGACAAAGATAAATGACAAGGCGATGGTGACGTTCACCAATGACTTGTCCGCCTGGAAAGTTCGGGTGAAAAAAGCGATTGCGAAGAATGAACCGTGGTCCAAGATTCATGTTGATAATCCGTCAATAACAGAAGAGGACTTTGAAAAATTCAAGGAGAATTGCGGTAAATAAAGTGTCAAGGCAAAGTTGGAGAAAATGAAGGGGCTCCAGGCCAGGAACACGCCTCCCCACCACCTCGAAAGTCGTGGTTACGAGGGGAAGAGGCATGTATGGTCCAAGGAGGACGCCGAATGTGAAAGTCACGGAATCCCAGACCCCCTAGCGGAGTTCACCGACCTGCTAGAGCATGACTGGATCAGGGCCCGAGTGACGCCCCGAGTCTGATGCGCCAGGTGTCCTCCAGTTATTCATTGTTGTTTCCTTGTCATTCACTTGCATGTTGCATCTTATCATGTCATCATCTGCATTCCATCGGCACTTTGTTGTCATCATTGTTTTTAAAACTTGCATCGGTTCGTAGTTGCCGCGTCCCCCCTTGCTTTCGTGACCATTCCGAGACCGACGCTCCAGATGCCTTCCGAGTTGCCTTCCATGTTTTGCGTGTCAATCGTGTGTTTTATTTGTTTGTTGCATTTCATCATGTCATCATCTGCATTGCATCCTCATGTTTTCAAAACTTGCATCCGTCCGGGTCTTCCAGTTCTCTCTGTTGTCCGTTCTGAGCTCAGACACACTCGCACGCGCCCGTGGCACCTCCGAAACATTATTTTATAAGTGGCCGGAAAATGTTCTCTAAATGGGATGAAATTTGGCGTGCGGTGTTGTTGTTTTGTAGGTAGACCGTCTGCCAAGTTTCATCGCATTCGGAGTTGTTTGATGCCCCAACAGATAACTATAGCGGCACCGCTGCCGGTCTAACGTCGGACATTTTCGGTCTCCGAAAACTGCTGTCGGGCCTCTCTCTTCTCTCCTCTCAGCCCGAGACCTCCTACACAACCCACCTAACCCACCTAGACCCTCCCTCCGCTTCGGACCGTCCAATCGAGATCGAACGGCTCCGGAACGGCCCCAAACCTCCCAACCCTAGCCACTTTTACTATAAATGGGCACCCCCCCTCTCCATTTTGGGCAAAACCCTACCCCTCCTCCTTGTTTTCCGCGACCCTAATCATTAGCCGCCGCCTTCCACCTTCTCCTCGATTTCCGGCGCCCTCCACCCCTGCCTCGCCACTTGTCACCGCCAGATCAGCCCTGCGCCGCCGCAGCCGCTCCGGGCCAACGGGATAGCGCCACGCGTTCCCCTGCCCGCTCCCCGCCGCCGCAGCCCTGGAGGCCCATCGCGAGACCATCCCGAGCCCGAACCGGGATGAGCCAGCTCACTCGCTGCCGCCGCTCCCGCATGTGAGTGCTCCGCCAGGGACCCCAAGCTCCCGCTCGACCCCGGCTCCCCGCGCCAGCTGCCCGACCCCGCCGCCTCGCTGGAGGCCGCGCGCGCACCGTCACTGGCAACCAACTCCGGCGACCAGGCCAGTTCCTCCTTGTCGTCCCTCTCTCTACCATCGCCCTTTCTTCTCTCTCCCTCACCCGATCCCTCTCTCTGTAACCCACGCAGGAGCCGCCATGGACGAGCTCCACTTCGCCGGATCCCGCATCCACGAGCACCGCCGTCGAGCACCGTGGCCAGATCCGGGGTCCCCATGCCCGGATCTGCTTGTTCCCGTCCTTCCTGCTTCGTCCTGCCGCCAGAGTCTGCAAGCCGCCGCCGCTAATACTCGTCGGGAGGAGGACGACGCCATCCGCGTCGATGGCCTCGTCCAAGCAGGCGAGCCGCGTCCTGTGCGAGGCCCAGCAACCAGCCTCCTGCAGCTGTTGCTCTGACCGGGCTTTGGCCCATGGTGAGCGCCCCAGCGCCCTGGGCCAGATCTCAGATTCGGCATGTGTCACGTTTTTTCCATTAGACGAATTTGGCTAATTTTCCAGAGAGTGCAGTTTTACAGCAAAACCCTTGCACTTCATGCATTTATTAACTCCACAACCGTGCATCGGATTAAAATGGTTTAAATATGTAAAATGCTTAGAATTTCATCTAGTCTCATAATATGCGACTTTAATGCTTGTTAAAAATGTTTAAAATGGTGTTTGCATTTAATTTGCTAAATGGCATGCTAAAATGAATTATTTAATAACCAAATAACCGTAACTCCGAATTAAATAAATTATATATGTAACTTTCTTAGAAAAATGCATAGATTAACTTGGTGCACTTTATTTGGATGTTTAACAACACTAAATTATGGTTTAGGGCAGAACAGTACCAAATTCGTAAATTGCATATGAGGATTTTCTAGAATTGTTGTTTGTTGTTCTGGCCTCATTTAAACTTGCCTAGATATGTAGTTTTCATATGCTTCATCTCTTGCCATGTTAACCAACATTTAATATTGTAGAGTACCTAAACGAGAGCGAACTAAATAACTTGAATGTGGTGTTTCTTCAATAGGCAACTCGTTGCATATTGAGCTCCACTTAATCTATAGTATTGTTTGTTACGCTTTGCCATGCCATGCCTCTTTAAATGGACATGCATCATACATGATTGTACATCATGCCATGTTTATGTGATGGTTGTTTACTATGTTGTTTGCTTCTTTCTGGTTGTGCTTCTTCTCGATAGTTCCAGTTACGTTGCGTTTGTGAGGATTCGTTTGACTACGTCTATTTGTATTCTTCATGGACTCGTTCTTCTTCCTTGCGGCATCCGAGGCAAGATGACCATTACCCTCGATATCACTTCTATCTTTGCTTGCTAGTTGTTTCTTCTATTGCTATGTCGTGCTACCTACCACTTGTTGTATCATGCCTCCCATATTGCCATGTCAGGCCTCTAACCCACCTTCCTAGCAAACCGTTGTTTGGCTAAGTTACCGCTTTTGCTCAGCCCCTCTTATAGCATTGCTAGTTGTAGGTGCCTTGCAGTTTGTTCCATGTTGGAACATGGATATGTTGGGATATCACATTATCTCTTATTTAATTAATGCATCTATATACTTGGCAAAGGGTGGAAGGCTTGGCCTTTTGCCTGGTGTTTTGTTCCACTCTTGCCACCCTAGTTTAAGTCATACCGGTGTTATGTTCCTTGATTTTGCGTTCCTAACACGTTTGGGGTTATGGGACCCCCTTGACAGTTCGCTTTGAATAAAACTCCTCCAGCAAAGCCCAACCTTGGTTTTAACGTTTTCCACCTATACCTTTTCCCTTGGGAGTCGCACTCCCAGGGGTCATCTTTATTTTAACCCCCCCCCCCCGGCCAGTGCTCCTCTGAGTGTTAGTCCAACTATCAGGACCGGTTTTCCAATAAAACATTTATTGAAAGCCCGACCATTATATCAGACCAGTATAGAAGAATCCTCCTTACTTGTAGACAAATCCTTGATACAGAAATCCAGAAGTACTAAATATTATACAAGGTTGAGCTAAGGCTGCTCAACAATTTATTACAAGCACGCCGATATTATACATAAAGGCGGATATGACACAAAGGGTATGGTGGCATAACTACTGACTCGTAATAAAAGTGGTGGTGGATATGCCACAGTGAAGTGGGTGACATGACTCCAAAATCTTACAGTTCATCAAGCGCCGGAGTGAGGCTCGATGATTTTATTATGGTAGCGGAAGCATATATAATACAAGTGACCAACTCCAGGATCGCACGGGACTGACTTGGACTCCTTTAGGCGTCGGACTCGCTATCGTACTCTTCATCCATAAGATCGCCTTCGTCATCATCTGGCCAAATCAACAAGCTAGGTGAGTACTTTGAATGTACTCGCAAGTCAGTTTGGACATAATATATAACGAATGCAAACATGATGCACATGAGCAGACTAGTAATGCGCACTCAGATAATCAATTTGCATTTCATGTTAAATAAAAAGGAAGTCAGGCGGTAGTCCTCCCGAAATCCCAATAAAATAGTTGAAGACCGATCGGGTGTCTGAAGCGACGCCTTGAAAGGAAAAATAACTTAACATGCCGCAGTCGGGCGACACCACATAAAGGGCTTATATTGAAATGTAAATGGCAGTACGTGCCATAGTCGGACGTCTAAGCGACATCTCGAAAAGGGCTTATAATGAAAGTAAATAACAAGGATGCCGCAGTCGGACATCTGAGCGACATCACATAAAGGGCTTATATCAAAAGTAAATAACAAGAATGCCACAGTCGAACGTCTAAGCGACATCACATAAAGGGCTTATATCAAAGTAAATAACAAGAATGCCACAGTCGGACGTCTAAGCGACATCACATAAAGGGCTTATATCAAAGTAAATAACAAGAATGCCACAGTCGGACGTCTGAGCGACATCACATAAAGGGCGTATATCTCATCATTCGAATTCAAGTAGCTCATGAAGGTAACATCATTCCACGGAATACTCGGTACATGATAATAAACTGGTTAGTCCATCCACAGGAATAACATTCAGCCGGGTTTACCACTCTCATTTTCATGCTTATTCTCCGGAGATTGTCACTGAGATTGATACTGAGATTGACACTAATATGTTGATCAAAGTCCTTGACCATGGACATGGTTACTCAAATGGTTTTGACTCTGCAGAGTTTGTACTCTTTAACCACAGCCAACGGATTTCATTAGTCACAAAGTACTAGTTCCGTTTACGGTATTTTAGGAGAAACACATCTAACCAGTAAACACACATTCCACATTCCGTTGCCAGGAATCACCCTAGGCAACGTTCAATAAAAACTCTAAGACGGGGAGGCTACAACCTCGAATAGCATGGGATCAAATTTATATCGCGCGCTCTAAGGGGTGCCCCCCTCTCGGTCCCAACCGGAAACACCCATGCCCCCTGACCGGATGACGGGCTTTAATCCAGGGCCATGGGACCCTCATCACAGCCCCTCTATTTGGTGTGTACAAGGAAAGAGGTTTGCAACTTACTAAACTGTATTATTTGTAGAAAACATGTGGTAACACGGAAGGGGACGAACGGGAACAAGACTTGATCCACGTTAATACTGGAGTTAAACAGTTGATATAAAACTGGCATGCTTCAACAATACCAGCTTGCAACCTATCATGCCACCACATGATCAGGTTATCTCACCATCATATGAACACATCAAATTTCGAAGCTCACTTGCAGCTTGCTTGCATGAAATATAACATTCACAAATGCTTATATAAACATGTCATGATAAAACCAATTAAGCAATCATGAAAAACACTCATCATATCAAAGGTTCAAACATGCTTGTCTGGTTCGGAGCAGTCGGAGTCTAGCTCATCGAAGTTTGCGGCTCCGTCACCTCCTTCGGTATCTGCGTTATAAAAGAAATTGGATACTAACGTAAATACCGTGCGTGCATTAAAATTGTTCCAAATATTTTTCAAATAAATATGATAAAAAACTAGATGGAAAAGTAAAGATGACAAAAAAAGAATCAACTCAAAATCATCTTCTGTTTAAAAGTTATTAAGGTTTTAGTCCAGGGACTAATCTATGATGAAACAGAAACTTTCCAGGGGCTAGTTTAAAAAAACAGAAAACGTTTCGGTTGGAAATACGCCAACCCAAAGGGAAAACGTACTTTGCCTGAAGGCGCTTTTAGAAAATGTTTCGAATAAAAGAGGAGAGGCTGACGAGGGGGTCCCGCATGTCAGGTTTAAAATCCCACCGCCGGCCGAAGAAAACGATGATCGTCGGCGATGATCGACGGTGATCCAGAGGATGGCAAGGGTATGGTTGCACTCACGGGACAATTCCGCGTCGGTGGGTGGTGGATTTGGTCATCGGCGAGCACCACACTGACGGCGTCTTCCACTAGCGGACGGCGGTTCGGTCGAGGATGGATCCCTCCAAGGAGAGCTGCAAATACCAAATTGAAGCGCGAGTTAGGGGAGTGGGTGTACTAGGAGGTTCCTTCCCAAGTTTGAGCTAGAGCTATGCAAGGAATCGAGTGAATCAAGCTGGCTACCAGAGCGGGTCGTGGCGGCCGGAGTTGGGGAAGAAGGCCTCCTCGAGGTCCTTCTAGCGGCTGGGCGCGGCTCTGGTGAGGTGGAGGGGTGGTGCTGGGTTGAAGGTGAGCTCGGGGACTCTATTTATAGCCGGCCCGAGGCGGTTGCCGAGAACGGGATCACTCCGGCGAGCGATTACAGTGAGGCAGTGGTCGGGCTGGAGGTTTAGGTGACTAGGCACCTTCAGATTGGTTCACTGGTTCCATTCAACAGCTAAGCTTGATCGAATTTGGCATGCTCCCGTGGCCTCGACGGAATGGAGCTCACGGGATCGTCGGCGGCAGAGAGCGCGCTCTGCGCCTCTCAGGCCACGGTGGCAGTTCTGCAGCATGCACAGGGCAGAGGACGGCCACACGGAAGCTCCTGATGGTGTGGGCGGTGCTGGACGGCGCCATACTGTAGGGCTGGCCCCTGCTGGTCGCCACGGCGGTTCTGCCACTGTGGAAGACACCGGAGTTGACATGACACGTCGCCACCGACGCTCACGACTAGCCAAACAACCGTGCGGCGCATTGGATAAGAAGAAGGAGCAGTGAGCAATGATCCAAGGCAGCTACTGGCGAGATTGACGAAGAGCCCTGACAAAAACGACACTGACGACTGAACCCAACACTGAACTTCTGAAACTTGACAGGAACAGTGTCGGCCACCTGTTCGACGAAATGATTTATGCACGTGGAAAATTCTTCTAGAGCTGAAACTTGGTGAAGTGATCTCTTGATGCATCTGGAGACTGCCTGAATTATCTCAGAATTTTTGGAAAAGAAAAAGAATGAAATTCACCAAAAATGGCAAATTTGGTCCAAACTTGCAGCAAGCAAATTTTGAAAAATTTGTACTGTGGACTAGTAGATCTTGATGGATCTAGGTAGAGGACACTAAGGACTAGCCAGAGGAATTTATTTGGAACCAAAACTCAAAGGAAATCTAGTAGTTCCTTTGTAAATCACTAAGGTCCAAATAAATGGCAGAAAAAGATTTTGAGTTTAAAATAAATAAAATTAAAATCTAGGGGAAGTTGAACTTTGCTGGACTTGATGCTTGACTTGACCCAAAGTGGGGAGGTGGGTTTTGGAAGAAAGTTTTCAACATAGTCATGGCAAGAGAGTAATTTTTGAATGGGGAAGAATAAAATTCTTAATTTATAGGTATTCTTTTTAATAAAAAGGAATTGTAAAACCTTCCAAAATTATTTGTGTTGAGCCAACACAAGATGAAAAATCTTCAAGTCCAAAAATCAAGATTGGGAAGAACTCGTGAAATATTTGTCATAAAAAGATTTGAGAAGATGAGCCCCTTTTTTGATAAATTCAAGTGACCTTCTTTAAATCAAATAAAGAAGTTTATAAAAATCAAAACCAAAATTTTGGGGTGTTACAACACCTACCCCCTTAGGAAAAATCTCGTCCCCGAGATTTCAGCTGATCCTCAAATAGGTGTGGGTACTCTGCCCGAAGGAAATCCTCTCTTTCCCATGTTGCTTCATCCTCGGTGTGATTACTCCACTGGACCTTGAAAAACTTAATTGTTTTTTGACGGGTCCTTCTTTCAGACTCCTCCAATATTTTTATTGGACGTTCCGTGTAGGTGAGGTATGGTTGCATGTCAATGTTCTCATGAGATACATGCTTTTCTGGGTTGCTTACACATTTCCTCAACTGTGAGACGTGGAACACGTCATGGACGTCTGACAGTTCTTCAGGTAGGTCTAGCTGGTAGGCCACTGTGCCTCTTTGTGCAATCACATAGAAGGGTCCAATAAACTATGGTGCTAGCTTTCCTTTAACTTTGAATCATTGCAGGCCCCTCATAGGAGATACTCGTAGGTACACATATTCACCAGGTTCAAAGCTGACTTCATGATGTTTTTGATCATAATAACTCTTTTGTCGGCTCTGGGCTGCCTTGAGTCGATCCCTGATTAGTCTAACTTTCTCCTCAGCTTCCTTGAGCATGTCTGGGCCGAACATACGACTGTCTCCTGTTTCTGACCAATTTAATGGGGTACGGCATCTTCTCCCGTACAAGGCTTCAAAAGGTGCCATTTGTAGACTGGCTTGGTCACTGTTGTTGTATGCGAACTTGGCAGACGGCAAGCTTTCTTCCCAACTGGTTCCATAGGTGAGAACACATGCTCTTAGCATGTCCTCTAGAATTTGGTTCACAAGTTCAGTTTGTCCTCTAGTCTGGGGGTGGTATGTTGTACTGAATACTAGTTGAGTTCCCAGAGCTTGTTGTAAATGATCCCAAAATCTAGAGACGAATTGAGTGCCTCTGTCGGATATTATAGTCTTTGGAATTCCATGCAGACAAACTATACGGGAGAGATAAAGTATGGCAAGCTTTTGAGTGGTGTGGGTTGTCTTTACTGGGATGAAATGTGCCACCTTAGTTAATCTATCTGTGATGACCCATATGGCATCATTTACGTGTCGTGACTGAGGTAGTCCGACAATAAAATCCATTCCAATTTCATCCCACTTCCACTCAGGTATCTTGTTTGGCTATAATAGTCCTGCTGGTTTTTGGTGCTCGGCTTTAATGCGCTGACATGAATCACAACATGCAATGAATGTGGCTATATCCCTCTTCATACCATGCCACCAAAAAATTTCTTGAATGTCCTTGTACATTTTGGTTCCTCCAGGGTGGATTGAATATGGAGCGGTATGGCCTTCGGCTAGAATTTGCTGTTTGAGGTCCTCTATATTTGGTACGCAAAGTCTGTCTCCGTACCATAATATTCCCTTATCGTCTACGATGAATTCGGAAGCCTTGCCCAGACTCACTTTTCTTTTTATGCCTTAGATGCTGGGGTGTCCATGCTGAGCCTTCTTAATTTGTTCCATTAGGGTGGGCTGTATTTCCAAATTTGACACATTGCCTTCAGTGACCATCACCAAGTTGAGTTTGGCGAACTCCTGCTGAAATTCAGGTCTCAAGTTTTGTAGACTGTCGTTGCCCGAGCTGGGATTTCGACTAAGAGCATCTTCCACTACATTCGCCTTTCCTGGATGGTAGTGAATGCCAACATCATAATCTTTCACTAATTCCAACCAGCGTCGTTGTCGTAAATTGAGTTCTGGTTTTGTGAAAATATATTTGAGGCTTTTATGGTCCGTATATATTTCACAACGATTTCCAAGCAAAAAGTGCCTCCACTCTTTGAGTGCATGAATGACTGCTGCCAATTCCAAGTCATGAGTAGGATAATTTTCTTCATGCTTTCGTAGTTGCCTGGAAGCGTATGCGACTACTTTGCCTTCTTGCATTAGTACGCATCTGAGGCCCTTCCGGGATGCGTCACAATATACTTCAAAACTTTTGTGTATGTCTGGTACAACCAATACTGGTGCTGTTGTTAATTTCCTTTTGAGTTCTTGGAAACTTTTCTCGCAAGCTTCAGTCCATACAAATTTCTTATCCTTCTTGAGTAACTGTGTCATTGGTTTTGCTATGGTGGAAAACCTCTCAATAAACCTTCGGTAATATCCAGCCATCCCTAGGAAACTTCGTACATCTGTTAGTTGGCTGGTGGTTTCTAGCCAAGTACGGCCTTGACTTTTTCTGGGTCCACGGCAACACCTTCTTGGGTCAATACATGGCCTAGAAAACCAACCTGTCTTAACCAAAATTCACATTTGCTGAATTTGGCGTATAATTGATGTTTCTTCAATTCTCCCAGTACAATTCTAAGATATTCAGCATGTTCTTCTGGTGTCTTAGAGTATACCAGAATATCATCAATGAACACCACAACAAATTTGTCCATAAATTTCATAAACACTTTGTTCATGAGGTGGACAAAATATGCGGGGGCGTTTGTCAGTACAAAAGGCATTACTGTAAATTCATATAATCCGTATCTGGAGGTGAATGTTGTCTTAGGGATATCTTCTGTCCGTACATTTAATTGATGATACCCCGACCTTAAATCAATTTTTGAGAAAACCTTGGCTTGTGCAAGCTGGTCAAATAAATCATTTATCCGTGGCATCGGATATTTGTTTTTGATGGTGACCATGTTGAGTGCTCGATAGTCTATACATAATCTCAGTGTCCCATCCTTTTTCTTGGCAAATAATACTGGTGAACCCCAAGGTGAGGAGCTAGCCCGTATAAATCCTTTGTCCAGTAATTCTTTTATTTGCTTCTTTAATTCTACCAACTTGGAGGGTGCCATTCTATAGGGTTTCTTGTAAATGGGGGTGGTTCCAGGTGCTAGTTCAATGATGAACTCTATTTCCCGGTCTGGTGGCATGCCTGGTAGTTCTTCGGGAAATACGTCAGGGAACTCACACACCACTTGAACTTTCCTTAACTCTGAAATGTCCACCTTGTTCAACCTTGGTTGCCGTGATATTGGTCTTTCTTGAGCTGCAATTTTTATCATCTTCCCGTGATGATGAGTAAGAATTACAGTCCGATTGAAGCAGTCGATAAATCCCTTGTTGGTGGTCAGCCAGTCCATTCCTAGGATAACATCCAGTCCCTTATTTTCCAGTACAATGAGGTTTGCCTGAAACTTTAGTCCCTCAATCTCAACAACCACACCTTGGCAGTAACTATGAGTGATTTTCTTAATTCTGGGGGACTTGATGGTCATGGATTTTTCCAAGGGAAGCATCGAAAAATCCTGTTGCAAAGCAAATTTCTTTGAAATGAACGAGTGAGAAGCTCCAGAATCAAACAAAACCATGGCAGGTGTTGTGTTGACAGGGAACGTACCGAGTACGATATCCGGGGCATTCTGTGCTTCCTCCTTGGTCACATGGTTCAAGTGACCCTTCTTGTGATTGTTATTGGGGTTGAAGTTGTTACGCTTGGGTGTTGAATTATTTCCACTGTTGTTCGGCTTGGGGGCCGATGCTTTGGGCACTGTTTGGCATAGTGTCCTTCCTCTCCACAAGCGTAGCAAGTAACACCTGGGTGATATGTAAAATCCTTGTCTCTTGCATGAAATTTTTTGCTTGGGCATGGAACAATGGTTGTGGATTTGTTCGCTCCAATTTTCTGAAAATCAGTCTTGTTCCGGTTGTTGCGAGCATGAGTAGTCTTGTCCCTTTTGCGCTTGCAAAAATCCTCCAAGCTGCGGAGCTCTTTTCCAATGTAATAGCTTTATGCACAAGTGTTTTAAAATCCGGAAAGGTGTGTACGACCAGATGGCATTTAAGTGCTGGTGCCAGACCGTCCAGAAATTTTTCCATCTTTTTATTTTCAGTCATATGCTCTTCGTTGGCATAACGAGATAATTGAGTAAACTGACTATTGTACTCAGTCACTATCATGCTTCTCTGCTTGAGGTCATCAAACTCCCTTTTCTTGATCCTCATAATGCTTCTGGGAATGTGCGCCCCACAAAAACCTTCTTTAAATTCTTCCCAGGTGATGTTATTTTCATTGGGGTGCATGTGTAGGAAATTTTCCCACCATGATGCAGCTGCTCCAGTGAGGTAGTGAGGTGCATAAAGTACCTTCTCACGGTCCAAAAATTGTGCAATAATTAACTTCCTTTCAATGTCTCGAAGCCAATCATCGGCCTCAAGAGGTCTATCAGTGTGAGAAACGTTGGGGGACGTGTCTTTTGTAGTTCAGACAATTTGGAATGCTGCTAATATGGTTCACGGTGATTTCCCATATTGATAACATGGTTCATCATTTCTTGATGCTGCTGCTGGCTTTGCTCATAATGGCGGCATACTTGAGAAAATGCTGCTTCACTGCCTTGCTGACTTGACTGCCCCTGTGTGAAATTGTTACTTGTCTGGGTACCATAATTTTCTTCCGGCGGACTTGGCATGGAACGAGTCTAGGGACGAGGCATTTTCCACTCTCGGGTATTTTTGCAGAATTCATGAGAAAAACTGAGTAGCAAAAATAAATAATTTTACAAAGGCGGAATTTTTTATTTTAAAAAAAACTCCAAGATTTTTCAAGAAAATACTTGATTGCGCATGGAGAAGGACCGCTCAGTACATATCTTACATGCAAGCCGTAATTATACAATACATCACTCAGGATGTGCGTACACATTCTTGACATGTTATTTAGGCTAGTGCACTTCTCCGAGTTCCTACATGATGCGCACACAAACTACTTCTCACCAAACCTATATACATATAAACATATCATACAAGCTGGTACATCGCACGGCTGCTAGGCGCACTCAGTTGGAGATGGTAAAAACTTCCCTCGGCCTGCCGAGGGTAAGACCCAGTGATGCTGCAGACTCAACCTCCTCCTCACTAATAGGCTCCAGGTGCGAAGTACTGGGTTGAGGAGATGGTGCGGGCGCGGCAGGTGGTGCAGCACTGACTGGAGTAGGAGCAATGACTTGGTCAAACTCTTCAGTGGTAGGCAGGCGGCGAGCGGTGGCTAAGATGGCAGGTGTATAGGATGCTGAGGACGAGACGTAAGTCAGTGGTGGTGTTATATGGAGGAGCTCCCTCCTGTTGGTGGAACAGCCCTGAACTAAGTCCATACAAACAGCCACAAAGTCATCCACGAGGTTATCAAAAGCTACCTCAAGAGCTTTGAGATACTCAACCAATATTTCAATAGCCTCATCTCTCTCCCCCCTAGCGCAAGCGAACGCATAGTGACAAGTGTATGGCACGTGGCAAGGGAGGTAGCGGTAGCGACGAGCCTTCATCGAAGGGAGGGCATCCTGGAGATGAGCTATCGCCTCACGGGCAGTCATCTGCATGGCATGCCTCTCCATAGGCATGGCCCTTCCCACAAATCGGAAGCGGCATGACTCAGAACGTCCTCCCTTGAATTGCACCACGGCCTGGTGCATAGACACGCTGTCACCGATCTTGTGCTGGTAGAGTGTGAACTCCGGACGAGCCGATGGCCCGATTGCGACCTTGGTGATGGAGACGAGAAGCCTGATAAACCCCTCAGGTACATTGGCGAACACCTGTGACTCACAGTCGCTGCCAGCCATCTACAAAGGTAGAAAAAAATTCTGAATAGTCAAATCATAAATTTATGATGACTAACAGAAAGTTGCTACATTTGCAAAATGTTAAAATAGCACTTATTACGCTAATAACCGATTAGCGATCGCACCTAGTGGCTTCCTACAGTCAGCCTGGCTCTGATACCAAGGTTGTCAGGATCGGTTTTCCAATAAAACATTTACTGAAAAACCGACCATTATATCACACCAGTATAGAAGAATCCTCCTTACTGGTAGACAAATCCTTGATACAGAAATCCAGAAGTACTAAATATTATACAAGGTTGAGCTGAGGCTGCTCAACAATTTATTACAAGCACGCCGATATTATACATAAAGGCGGATATGACACAAAGGGTATGGTGGCATAACTACTGACTCGTAATAAAAGTGGTGGTGGATATGTCATAGTGAAGTGGGTGACATGACTCCAAAATCTTACAGCTCATCAAGCGCCGGAGTGAGGCTCGATGATTTTATTAGGGTAGCGGAAGCATATATAATACAAGTGACCAACTCCAGGATTGCACGGGACTGACTGGGACTCCTCTAGGCGTCAGACTCGCTATCGTACTCTTCATCCATAAGATCGCCTTCGTCAACATCTGGCCAAATCAACAAGCCAGGTGAGTACTTTGAATGTACTTGCAAGACAGTTTGGACATAAGATATAACGAATGCAAACATGATGCACATGAGCAGACTAGTAATGCGCACTCAAATAATAAATTTGCACTACATGTTAAATAAAAAGGAAGTCAGGCGGTAGTCCTCCCGAAATCCTAATAAAATAGTTGAAGACCGTTCGGGTGTCTGAAGTGACGCCTCGAAAGGAAAAATAACTTAACATGTCGCAGTCGGGCGTCAGGGCGACACCACATAAAGGGCTCATATTGAAACGTAAATGACAGTACGTGCCACAGTCAGACGTCTAAGCGACATCTCGAAAAGGGCTTATAATGAAAGTAAATAACAAGGATGCCACAGTCGGACGTCTGAGCGACATCACATAAAGGGCTTATATCAAAAGTAAATAACAAGAATGCCACAATCGGATGTCTAAGCGACATCACATAAAGGGCTTATATCAAAGTAAATAACAAGAATGCCATAGTCGGACGTCTAAGCGACATCACATGAAGGGCTTATATCAAAGTAAATAACAAGAATGCCACAGTCGGACGTCTGAGCGACATCACATAAAGGGCGTATATCTCATCATTCGAATTCAAGTAGCTCATGAAGGTAACATCATTCCACGGAATACTCGGTACATGATAATAAACTGGTTAGTCCATCCACAGGAATAACATTCGGCCGGGTTTACCACTCTCAGTTTCATGCTTATTCTCCGGAGATTGTCACTGAGACTGATGCTGAGACTGACACTAATATGTTGATCAAAGTCCTTGACCATGGACATGGTTACTCAAATGGTTTTGACTCTGCAGAGTTTGTACTCTTTAACCACAGCCAACGGATTTCAGTAGTCACAAAGGACTAGTTCTGTTTACGGTATTTTAGGAGAAACACATCTAACTAGTAAACACCCATTCCACATTCCGTTGCCAGGAATCACCCTAGGCAACATTCAATAAAAACTCTAAGACAGGGAGGCTACAACCTCGAATAGCATGGGATCAAATTTATATCGCGCGCTCTAAGGGGTGCCCCCCTCTCGGTCCCAACCGGAAACACCCATGCCCCCTGACCGGATGACGGGCTTTAATCCAGGGCCATGGGACCCTCATCACGGCCCCTCTATTTGGTGTGTACAAGGAAAGAGGTTTGCAACTTACTAAACCATATTATTTGCAGAAAACATGTGGTAACACGAAAGGGGACGAACGGGAACAAGACTTGATCCACGTTAATACTGGAGTTAAATAGTTGATATAAAACTGGCATGCTTCAACAATACCAGCTTGCAACCTATCATGCCAACACATGATCAGGTTATCTCACCATCATATGAACACATCGAATTTCGAAGCTCACTTGCAGCTTGCTTGCATGAAATATAACATTCACAAATGCTTATATAAACATGTCATGAGAAAACCACTTAAGCAATCATGAAAAACACTCATCATATCAAAGGTTCAAACATGCTTGCCTGGTTTGGAGTAGTCGAAGTCTAGCTCGGCGAAGTTTGCGGCTCCATCACCTCCATCGGTATCTATGTTATAAAAGAAATCGGATACTAACGTAAATACCGTGCATGCATAAAAAGTGTTCCAAATATTTTTCAAATAAATATGATAAAAACTAGACATAAAAATAAAGATGACAGAAAAAGAATCAACTCAAAATCATCTTTTGTTTAAAAGTTATTAAGGTTTTAGTCCAGGGACTAATCTGTGATGAAAGAGAAACTTTCCAGGGTCTAGTTTAAAAAAACAGAAAACGTTTTGGTTGGAAATACGCCAACCCAAAGGGAATACGTACTTTGCCTGAAGGCACTTCTAGAAAACGTTTCGAATAAAAGAGGAGAGGCTGACGAGGGGGTCCCGCATGTCAGGTTTAAAATCCCATCGCCGGCGACGATCGACGGCGATCCAGAGGAGGGCAAGGGGATGGTTGCACTCACGGGACAATTCCGCGTCGGTGGGTGGTGGATTTCGTAGTCGGCGAGCACCACCCCGACGGTTGCTTCCACTCCGGTGGACGGCGGTTCGATCGAGGATGGATCCCTCCGAAGAGAGCTGCAAATGCCAAATTGAAGCGCGGGTTAGGGGAGTGGGTGTGCTAGGAGGTTCCTCCCCAAGTTTGAGCTAGAGATATGCAAGGAATCAAGTGAATCAAGCTGGCTACCAGAGCGGGTCGTGGCGGCCGGAGTTAGGGAAGAAGACCTCCTCGAGGTCCTTCTAGCGGCTGGGCGCGGCTCTGGTGAGGTGGAGGGGTGGTGCTGGGTTGAAGGCGAGCTCGGGGCCTCTATTTATAGCCGGCCGGAGGCAGTTGCCGAGAACGGGATCACTCCGGCGAGCGATTACAGTGAGGCAGTGGTCAGGCTGGAGGTTTAGGTGACTAGGCACCTTCGGCTTGGTTCACTGGTTCCATTCAACAGCTAAGCTTGATCAGATTTGGCCTGCTCCCGTGCCCTCGACAGAACGGAGCTCACGGGCTCGGCGGCGGCAGAGAGCGCGCGCTCTGCGCCTCTCAGGCCACGGCGGCAGTTCTGCAGCATGCACTTGGAAGAGGACGGCCGCGCGGAGGCTCCTGGTGGTGTGGGCGGTGCTGGACGGCCCCTGCTGGCCCCTGCTGGTCGCCACGGTGGTTCTGCCACAGCGGAAGACGCCGGAGTTGACGTGACACGTCGCCACCGACGCTCACGACTAGCCAAACAACCGTGCGGCGCATTGGATAAGAAGAAGGAGCAGTGAGCAACGATCCAAGGCAGCTACTGGCGAGATTGATGAAGAGCCCTGACAAAAACGACACTAACGACTGAACCCAACACTGAACTTCTGAAACTTGACAGGAACAGTGCCGGCCACCTGTTCGACGAAATTATTTATGCATGTGGAAAATTCTTCTAGAGCTGAAACTTGGTGAAGTGATCTCTTGATGCATCTGGAGACTGCCTGAATTATCTCAGAATTTTTGGAAAAGAAAAAGAATGAAATTCACTAAAAATGGCAAATTTGGTCCAAACTTGCAGCAAGCAAATTTTGAAAAATTTGTAGTGTGGACTAGTAGATCTTGATGGATCTAGGTAGAGGACACTAAGGACTAGCCTGAGGAATTTATTTGGAACCAAAACTCAAAGAAAATCTAGTAGTTCCTTTGTAAATCACTAAGGTCCAAATAAATGGCAGAAAAAGATTTTGAGTTTAAAATAAATAGAATTAAAATCTAGGGGAAGTTGAACTTTGCTGGACTTGATGCTTGACTTGACCCAAAGTGGGGAGGTGGGTTTTGGAAGAAAGTTTTCAACATAGGTCATGGCAAGAGAGTAATTTTTGAATGGGGAAGAATAAAATTCATAATTTATAGGAATTCTTTTTAATAAAAAGGAATTGTAAAAACCTTCCAAAACTATTTGTGTTGAGCCAACACAAGATGAAAAATCTTCAAGACCAAAAATCAAGATTGGGAAGAACTCATGAAATATTTTTCATACAAAGATTTGAGAAGATGAGCCCCTTTTTTGAAAAATTCAAGTGACCTTCTTTAAATCAAATAAAGAAGTTGATAAAAATCAAAACTAAAATTTTGGGGTGTTACACCAACCTAGAGCCACTTGCGGTACCACCCCTTCACCCGGGGTCTTCGGTTGTCGTACGTAGTGTTCATCTAGTGTGCCATAAGAACGAGATATGTGCAGCTCATTCGGGCGGTCTTGGTGGTCTTGTTTTACCATTGTCGAAATGTCTTGTAACTGGGATTCCGAGACTAATCGGGTCTTCCCGGGAGAAGGAATATCCTTCGTTGATCGTGAGAGCTTGTGATGGGCTAAGTTGGGACACCCCTGCAGGGTTTAAACTTTCGAGAGCCGTGCCCGCGGTTATGTGGTAGATGGGAATTTGTTAATATCCGGTTGTAGAGGACTTGACACTTGACTTAAAAAAAATGAATCAACCGCGTGTGTAGCCGTGATGGTCCCTTTTCGGCGGAGTTCGGGAAGTGAACACGGTTTGGGTTATGTTTGAACATAAGTAGTTCGAGATCACTTCTTGATCATTTCTAGCTTCACGACCATTGTGTAGCTTCTCATATTACTCTTATTTGTGTATGTTAGCCACCATACTTGCTTAGCGCTTGCTGCAACTCCACCTCGGTGCCTCATCCTACCCATAAGCTTAAATAGTCTTGATCTCGCGGGTTTTGAGATTGTTGAGTCCTCGTGACTCATAGATACTTCCAAAACAATTGCAGGTGCTGATGATCCCAGTACAGGTGATGCTACCGAACTCAAGTAGGAGTTCGACGAAGACCTTGGCCGTTTCTATGTTTCATTTCCGGTTGATTAGTAGTGGTGCCTAGTTGGGACGATCGGGGATCTAGCATTTGGGGTTGTCTTCTTTTATTTTGGTTCCGTAGTCGGACCTTGATTGTATCCTAGATGATGTTTGTTTAACTTGTTGTTTGTGTGAAGTGGCGATTGTAAGCCAACTCTCTTTATCCCTTTCTTGTTCATTACATGGGATTGTGTGAAGATGACCCTTCTTGCAACAAAACCACAATGCGGTTATGCCTCTAAGTCGTGCCTCGACACGTGGGAGATATAGCCGCATCGTGGGCATAACAAGTAGGTATTAGAGCCATCCCCGACTTAGGAGCCCTCTGCTTGATCAAATTGCTGACATTGTTGAGTCTAGAACAAAATGTTTTGAGTCTTAGGATTATATATATCGGAGAGTAGTATTATTTTTACTCCTCGGTCCCTTCGTCGCTCTGGTGAGGCCTCCTGATGTAGATGTTTTGACTTTTCTCTCCTCAAATTTCACGAAAAAAAATTAGGATCACGCGGGTATCTTGGGATCGTCCCGACATTCTTATGACGAGAACATTGTTCTTGGTGCCTCATGACATTTAGGGGTTGTGGCAGTGTCCCGGGGAGTTGAGCTCTAAGGAGTTGTCGTCACAATTTTATCGTTGCAGTTCTGGAATACCTGAGTTCGCCGACATCGAAAATCTCTTTTATGCAGTTAGTGGTGAGATAACCTCGACGCCACCCAGTACTGGGGCGAGAGTTCAGGAGTATTGCCATAACTCGTATAACGGATGCTTTTCGAAGGTTGAGGTACATGATTTCCGAAGGTCTCTTGGTTATGTGTTGACGGATGGATACAGTCGGAGCGTAGGGATTGTTAGTTGTGTGATATATATTGTGCCTCCCTGTATCCCCAACACCAGATTGCATAACTAGTAAGTTTCAGAGTTTTTAGGTGGGAATTCAAGTACCTCTTAGGATATCTTTCCAATAGACACATGATACGATATGGGGTCTATCATATGTTTGTTCCGGCTTATTTTGCAAGCCAATCCTTTGTTTTGTTTTGGTTTGTGGTATTCGAGTTGCTTCAATGTCAAGTGTGATTCCATACCTTTTTCCAAGCGGTGTTCTCATATTTCTATGTGGATACTAATCCTTCTTGATCGTCGAGATTGTCTTGTCAATCCTTTTCAACCGGTGTTTTCATCTTCAAGTTATTCCATCCACTTCATCCTTGTAAGATCAACTCTCATCTTCTCAACGTTGTCGTTTCCCCATCCCCATTTATTTTTTCTTCCCACCCTCCCGCCCTTTGTTCACGGAGTCTGAAGTCGCTAATCGAGTATCCTTTTATTAATGCCGAATGGTCATGCCAATTCTTTTCCAACCGACGTGCTCCTCCTCAAGTGGATCTGATCATTTCAACATCCGCAAGATCAACTCTAAGTTTCTCAACGGTGTTTGTTTCATCCGTCCCAAGTTGTCTTTGTTTTCCCTGCCCTCCCACCCTATTTCTTCAAGGACTCAGATTTCTTAATCAAGCATATTTTATTGATGGGAAGTCTCTCCATTCATTTCCGTCAATGTCCTTATCCGGGGATTTTCAGGAAGATACTAACGGAGCTTCAAGTTCATCATTCTTCATTATTTTTATTCTCCGGTGGACTAAATTCAAGCATGCAGTGTTGATCACATTCCATTCCTTGTTTCAAATGCTTTCCCATGCCGGTGCACCTCTTAATCATTCACCTCTCGCTTTTCATTTGTTTTTGAGTGCTGAAGATATCTCGAGAGATTTATGTTTTCATTCCTAATCCGTTTAAGATATCTCGAAGTTGTTATCTCTTTTGAGCCATTTAATTCAACCAGTGCAATCTCTCTTCAAAATCATTTCAACGGTGTTTCTCTTGAGTGGGCCCTAACTCATAGGTCTTTTCCTAGGATCTTACCTGACTCTTATAATTTTCCCGGAGCTATTCTCGAATTCTTATCAAAGTGTGACATAAGAACAGATTCCATCAGTCATATGCCTTCTCCAAGATATTTCAAATTCTTTTCATCGTTGGTTCAACCTTTCTAATTTTCATTCCGGATTGCCTCAACAATTCTTGATGGTGTTTCTCATCGTCATTCTCGGATTTGAAGACCGAAGAAGAGTTTCTCTTCAATCATATCTATTATCTTGAAGATTCATGGTTCTATCTTGATAATTGTTTTTGATTGTGAGAATTCTTTTCACCCATCCAGAGCAATCCAGGAGTCTTTTCAGTTTGATTCTCCGAACGCCATCATTTTGGGTTTATTCAACCTCAGCTTTCTGCTCTTGTTTCCCCGATCTTATAGGTGGATCGTTCATGTTTTCTCTAGTCAGCTCATGATCTATTCGTTCAAATGTATCTAAATTCTCTCAAGTATCTTCATTCGCTTTCTAATTCTTACGGTGATTCATTCTCTTTTCTCCATTCGTTTTCAAGTCTTACGGTGGTCCATTCAAGATTACTCTTCTCCTTGTATCATATCAATTCATTCGTTCTTTCCTAAAGCCTACCGGTGTATCTATCAAGACCTTACCAAGTTTACGCGATATCTCTTCAATCTTTTCAAGAAGAATAAGTATTATGCCAAATCCGTTGCTCGTCATCAATTTAAGTTGATGAAGGTTAAACATACAGTAAATCTTATTCTTGTTTCCTTGAGGTGATTCGATTCTTTTCTTTCGGAGTTCGTTCATGATATCAATCTGTCGGTGCTAAGTAGTTCATATTTTTGTTAACGGAGTTCCAAGCTCTCTCGGTTAATTCATCGCGAAGCTCCATCTAAATCATCAGAACGCTTCACCTTGTGTCTTTAACTTCTCTTTCTTCTTATCATCCTTTCATTACCGGAGTTCTTCATGGAGGCTCTATATGGTGGTTCGTCAAGGATTCTTTTAATTCTTCAATTGTTCTTCAAGATTTCTCTCGAAGTTAAGGTCCTCCAAGCTATACTCAAAATTTAACATGGTGCTCAACACGTGTTTTGTTTTGAGGAGTTCAAGAATTCTTCATCTTGCATTCTGAAGTGCAATTATGTCTACCTTATCCCTTGAGATGGTGTTATGTCATCCCTGGCAATTTCTCCTCGTGTTTCATGATTCACAAGTTGTCAGGAATGAGATATTTAAACCCATCATTTTCAATTCGTTCACAAGATCTTTCCAACCAATAAATCTCTTTTGTTGGAGTTAACTTGGGTTATATTTCACCTAAAGCTTTCCCTAAGGAGTGCTGCTATTTATGGTGCTTATAAATGACCCAAGTTCTTCATTTATCCTCCTGGTGAAATAAGTTTCTCGTCTCCTTGTTGATATCAATCCAATCTATTGTTTCCGTTAGTGGCAGAATTTCACCTCATAATTTTGAGACGTTTTCCATAAGCCCACAACAAGTTTATTCTTTTCATTGTCCATTTCCCAACAACTCTGTCCAATCCTCTATGGAAGGATGCTTTCAGATTCATTTGGGGTAGAAGATGTTGTTTTCTTCTTTGTTACTTTCAGCCCGTTCTATCTTTTGTTTCAGAGGCATTGTGATGTTGCATGCTTCGACCCATCATCCCATTTTTGTCAAAGGTCATGTTCTTTCCTTTGCTTATCCATTAAACCAAAGTGTCGTGTCCTCCATTCAAGTTCTCTCATCTTATCAAGTTTTGCCTCCCTTCTCAACTGGAGTGCTGTCTGAAACCTTTCTTACCCCTTGTGACATTCTTTCAATAGTTCTGGAGGCAGCGTGTTGTTGATTTCGTCAAGTATCATCCAATCTTATCAAGTTCTTATTCAATTCCTTTGCTTTTCAGTCGGAGTGCTTTCCAAATTATATAATTCTTATTCCTTCTCTATCTTGTTTTAACTGGAGTGTTGTGTCTATCATTCCTCTTCTAACCGAAGTCTCATCCAAGTCCTTTCATTTTGCCAAGTTCATATTCTATGCCCTCCATTTCCAACCAAAGTGTTGTCGTAATTGATCTTTATCGTTCCTTGTACATCTCGTTTCAACTAGAGTGCTTGCATGTACTTCTTGTCCATTGTTCTCGTCATTCATAGCTTTGCAAACTCCAAGGTTCACATGGTGTTCCTTGTTTCTCTTTTCTACCGGTGTGATTTCATATTCTTTTTGGTCTGTTAAGCTCTTGTTTCATGTCCTTCAACCTACTAGGTTCTCGCAATGTTCCTTGTTCCTCTTTTATAACAGAGTGTTTTCAACTTCTTGCATCTTTGTTGGATTCCTTCTTCAAATTGTTTAACCTCTCAAGGTTCGTTGGTTTCACTCTTTTGTCAAAGAAGCAACTTTGTTGTACATCTTGCTCTTCCGCTTCTCTCTGGTGCCATCCTTAGATCTCGGGACGAGATCCTCTCGTAGTGGTGGAGTGTTGTGACGCGTCGAGTCCGATGTGCCAGGTGCCTTCCAGTTATTCGATGTTGTTGCCTTGTCATTCGCTTGCGTGTTTCATCTTATCATGTCATCATCTGCATTGCATCCGCACTCTGTTGTCATCATTGTTTTTAAAACTTGCATCAGCTTGTAGTTGCCGCGTCCCACCTTGCTTTCGTGACCGTTCCGAGAACGACGCTCCAGATGCCTTCCCAGTTGCCTTCCAAGTTTTGCGTTTCAGCCGTGTGTTTTATTTGTTTGTTGCATTCCATCATGTCATCGTCTGCATTGGATCCTCATGTTTTCAAAACTTGCATCCGTCCGGGTCTTCCAGTTCTCTCCGTTGTCCGTTCTGAGCTCAGACACACTCGCACGCGCCCGCGGCACCTCCGAAACATTATTTTATAAGTGGCCGGAAAATGTTCTCTGAATGGGATAAAAGTTGGCGTGCGGTGTTGTTGTGTTGTAGGTAGACCGCCTGCCAAGTTTCATCGCATTCGGAGTCCGTTTGATGCCCCAACAGATAACTATAGCGGCACCGCTGCCGATCTAACGTCGGACGTTTTCGGTCTCCGAAAACTGCTGTTGGGCCTCTCACTCTTCTCTCCTCTCAGCCCGAGACCTCCTACACAACCCACCTAGACCCTCCATCCGCTTTGGACCGTCCAATCGAGATCGAACGGCTCCGGAACGGCCCCAAACCCCCCAACCCTAGCCACTTTTGCTATAAATGGGCACCCCCTCTCCATTTTGGGCAAAACCCTACCCCTCCTCCTCGTTTTCCGCGCCCCCATTCATCAGCCGCCGCCTTCCGCCTTCTCCTCGATTTTCGGCACCCTCCACCCCTGCCTCACCACTTGTCGCCGCCAGATCAGCCCTGCGCCGCCGCAGCCACCGCTTCAGGCCAATGGGACAATGCCACGCGTTCCCTTGCCCGCTCCGCGCTGCCACGGCCCTGGAGGCCAATTGCGAGCCCATCCCAGGCCCGAACCAGGCTGAGCCAGCTGCTCGCTACCGCCGCTCCCACACGCGAGTGCTCCGCCAGGGACCCCAAGCTCCCGCTCGACCCCAGCTCCCCGCGCCGGTTGCGTGACCCCGCCGCCTCGCCGGAGGCCGCAGGCGTAGCGTCACCGGCGACCAGGATAGTTCTGCCTCCTCATCCCTCTCTCCACCATCGCCCTATCTTCTCTCTCCCTCTCCTGATCCCTCTCTCTGTAACCCACACAGGAGCTGCCATGGACGAGCACCGCCGTCGACCACCGCGGCCAGATCTGGGGTCCCCATGCCCGGATCTGCTTGTTCCCGTCCTTCCCGCTTCATCCCGCCGCCGGAGTCTGCAAGTCGCCACCGCTCATCCTCGTCAGGAGGAGGACGACGCCATCCGCGTCGCTGGCCTCGTCCACGCAGGCTGGCCGCGTCCTGCGCGAGGCCCAGCAACCAGCCTCCTCCAGCCATTGCTCTGATCGGGACTTGGCCCAAGGTGAGCGCCCTGGGCCAGATCTCAGATTCGGCCTGTGTCACATTTTTTTCATCAAACGAATTGGGCTAATTTTCCAGAGAGTGTAGTTTTATAGCAAAGCCCTTGCACTTCATGCATTTATTAACTCCACAACCGTGCATCAGATTAAAATGGTTTAAATATGTAAAATGCTTAGAATTTCATCTAGTCTCATAATATGCAACTTTCATCCTTGCTAAAAATGTTTAAAATGTTGTTTGCGTTTAATTTGCTAAATGGCATGCTAAAATGATTTATTTAATAGCCAAATAACCGTAACTCCGAATTAAATTAATTATATATGTAACTTTCTTAGAAAATGCATAGATTAACTTGGTGCACTTTATTTTGATGTTTAACAACTCTAAATTATGGTTTAGGGCAGAACAGTACCAAATTCGTAAATTGCATATGAGGATTTTCTAGAATTGTTGTTTGTTGTTCCGGCCTCATTTAAACTTGCCTAGATAGGTAGTTTTCATATGCTTCATCTCTTGCCATGTTAACCAACATTTAATATTGTTGAGTACCTAAACGAGAGCGAACCAAATAACTTGATTGTGGTGTTTCTTCAATATGCAACTCGTTGCATATTGAGCTCCACTTAATCTGTAGTATTGTTTGTTGTGCTTTGCCATGCCATGCCTCTTTAAATGGACATGCATCCTACATGATTGTGCATCATGCCATGTTTATGTGATGGTTGTTTACTATGTTGTTTGCTTCTTTCCGGTTGTGCTTCTTCTCGATAGTTCCGGTTATGTTGCGTTCGTGAGGATTCCTTCGACTACGTCTGTTTGTCTTCTTCATGGACTCGTTCTTCTTCCTTGCGGGATCCCAGGCAAGATGACCATTACCCTCGATTTCACTTCTATCTTTGCTTGCTAGTTGTTCGTTCTATCACTATGTCACGCTACCTACCACTTGTTGTATCATTCCTCGCATATTGCCATGTCAAGCATCTAACCCACCTTTCCTAGCAAACCGTTGTTTGGCTAAGTTACTGCTTTTGCTTAGCCCCTCTTATAGCATTGCTAGTTGCAGGTGCCTTGCAGTTTGTTCCATGTTGGAACATGGATATGTTGGGATATCACATTTTCTCTTATTTAATTAATGCATCTATATACTTGGCAAAGGGTGGAAGGCTTCGCCTTTTGCCTGGTGTTTTGTTCCACTCTTGCCGCCCTAGTTTCCGTCATACCGGTGTTATGTTCCTTGATTTTGCGTACCTAACACGGTTGGGGTTATGGGACCCCCTTGATAGTTCGCTTTGAATAAAACTCCTCCAGCAAGGCCCAACCTTGGTTTTAACATTTGCTACCTATACCTTTTCCCTTGGGAGTCGCGCTCCCAAGGGTCATCTTTATTTTAACCCCCCCCCCCCCAGGCCAGTGCTCCTCTGAGTGTTGGTCCAACCTAGAGCCACTTGTGGTGCCACCCCTTCACCCGGGGTCTTCGGTTGTCGTACGTAGTGTTCATCCGGTGTGCCGTGAGAACGAGATATGTGCAGCTCCTATCGGGATTTGTTGGCACATTCGGGCAGTCTTGCTGATCTTGTTTTACCATTGTCGAAATGTCTTGTAACCGGGATTCCGAGACTGATCGGGTCTTCCCGGGAGAAGGAATATCCTTCGTTGATCGTGAGAGCTTGTGATGGGCTAAGTTGGGACACCCCTGCAGGGTTTAAACTTTCAAGAGCCTGCCCGCGGTTATGTGGCAGATGGGAATTTGTTAATATCCGATTGTAGAGGACTTGACACTTGACTTAACTAAAATGAATCAACCACGTGTGTAGCCGTGATGGTCCCTTTTCGGCAAAACCCGGGACGTGAACACGGGTTGGGTTATGTTTGAATGTAAGTAGTTTAGGATCACTTCTTGATCATTTCTAGCTTCACGGTCGTTGCGTAGCTTCTCATCTTACTCTTATTTGCGTATGTTAGCCACCATATTTGCTTAGAGCTTGGTGAAACTCCACCTCATTACCACATCCTACTCATAAGCTTAAATAGTCTTGATCTCACGGGTTTTGAGATGGCTGAGTCCTCATGACTCACAGATACTTCCAAAACAGTTGCAAGTGCCGATGATACCAGTACAGGTGATGTTACCAAACTCAAGTGGGAGTTCGACGAAGACCTTGGCTGTTTCTATGTTTCATTTCTGGTTGATCATTAGTGGTGCCTAGTTGGGATGATTGGGCATCTAGCATTTGGGGTTGTCTTCTTTTATTTTGGTTCCGTGGTCGGACCTTGATTGTACTCTGGATGATGTATGTTTAACTTGTTATTTGTGTGGAGTGGCGATTGTAAGCCAACTCTCTTTATCCCTTTCTTGTTCATTACATGGGATTGTGTGAAGATGACCCTTCTTGCGACAAAACAACAATGCGGTTATGCCTCTAAGTCGTGCCTCGACACGTCGGAGATATAGCCGCATCATGGGCGTTACAGCCCGGTACAAGTGGGACAAACTCAAAAAGATCTTTTACACGGACCCGAACACGAGGGAGTTCATGGGACTTCTAGTAGTTGTTATATTACCACATTATCATATTAGCTTCCAATCAATTTGACTGCAAGTTTTGTCACACTAGTAAACCATCCACGTTCCTTTTGCAGAAAGAACAACACCAAAAGGCAGCCGAAAGTGACGAGTCGTCGCAGTCGTCGGCGAGGCCCATGTTGGACACCCCATTCAACCGGGCCCTAAACATACTGAAAAAGGTCCCGGTGGACAAGTCGCCATGCTATGGACGTCTGCACGGCATCGGAGATGGCGCCTCATGGAAGACATGCTACCACGAGGAGCCATAGGAAAGAAGGAACAGGCGGTCGGTCGTCACTCAGCAGAGCATCGATGAGAAGGTTGCGATTGCGGTCAATAAGACCAAAGCTGAGACCAAAGCAGAGTTTCTCAGGGCCGTCAATTCAGCGGTCACTGACGCGGTGGTCGGCTTGATTCCGGCACTTTTTGATTTCACGAAGAACAATCCAAATGCACGGCTGAAGGACTTTCCCCTTCCCAGCTTTGTCGGGAGCAATTCGGCGAACACCGCAGCACTAGCACCTTCTAAAGAAACCTCAAAAGGTCCCGCTCCTGTTCATAGCAGCCCGACCTCCGTCTCTTGCATGCTTAGTGGGCCTTAATCGCTGGCTGAGCTCGACACCCTCACGGTAATTACCCGTCATACCCTTTTCACCGGCATGTCTATAGTCTTCCATTTCAGTTGCCTTTCGGATGTTTGACATCGCAGACATGTCTCCTTCGTAGGCCGACGACACCCCGTGCACCCTACTCTACGACATCAAGGGCCAGAAGGTGGCCATGGGAAAGGCAACGATCGTGAAGCCGAAGGACCGCATGTTCCATAGCCGATAGATGCCCGATGGCATCTTCAAGGTTAACGTGGCCAGTGTCTTAGCGGGCTTCGAGGATTTGCCTCCTCCAGTACCAGTCGATGAAGATGAGACCCCTAAGATGATTGGCGCATGCAAGAGCTGGTTCTTGCCTTGGCCAAAGTCTCTTCTTCGTCTCGAGGCGCCCAGTATCACGCCAACGCCACCTTCTTAAGAAGGTATGAACACCACCCCACCTACCAAATTACCTATACCTATCGTGGCGGGTGATAGCAGACGATGCGAGGGAGAGCCTCCATTAGTGCCAGATGATGTCGCCCCCGTTGTTAAAGAAGCAAATGTTGATGATGACATGGAGGCTGATGATGATGACCCAGACAAGTATTTGAATACAGCCTATGATGATGGAGGATTGATGTATGATGATGGAGGATTGATGGCTCAGGACGACGAAGACTCGGGCTATGAGCGTGGAGATGATGACTTGATGATGCCTGATTTGCCGGAGCTAGAATGTCCTAAGGCGGAATGCAAAAAGTCTCTCTTCAAGTGATCGTTGCAGGATATGCCTCCAGATGCCTCCTGTACCCAGTAACCCCTTGAGGCTCGTCCACTGATTAGCCTGATGACACTGGGGGTGGTGGTTAGGGAAGGTATGGTGGGCTCACTACCACCACCAACCAAGAAGCAAAGGAGGAGACCGGACAGGAAAGGCCCTAAAGGCGCCAGAGCTACTTCAAGCAGCCAGCCGCCTTTGAAGCCCCGGGTGGTAGACAGAATACCTGTCCAAGGTGTGAAGCGCTTCCATGTCGCCGATGAGCCGATCCTACCTGTCGAAGGCTAGAGCACCTAGTGAACAATGATCTAAGGAGACTACATGAAGATGTGCTGGCCAGAGAGAAAAGCCTTCTGATCACGGAAAAACCAAGATACCCGCTTTACACGGCTTAGGTGCCGCGTGGGAAGTTGTACGTCGAGAGATGGCCCGCGAATAAGTTCATCCTGCGATTTGACTACATCTATGACATGTTCCACATGACCAAGCTGGATTTCCAGTTCATCCGCATGTATGCGCTGTATCTGAACTACTTCATCAGGATCGAGAACATACAATATATCTGTGTCGTGGACCCATTCTATATGCACGAGAGTTTCTTGGCAGTTTGCAAAGCGCACTGTGACTATGTGAGCAAGTGCCTCGGTGACTTCATGATTGCTAATAAGGACAAGGAAGCGATTCTCGTGGCTTATCATACCACGTAAGTCATCCGGACATATCCTTTCGTAAGTGCTAATCATTCCTTTGCAAGCATGGAGGCTAATTTGAGGTGAACTTAATTTGCGTAGCGGGGGGGCGCCGTTCTCATCGTTCTATACCCGGAATACTCCCATGTTATGTACCTGGACTCATCGAAGAACCTCAGTGTAACACCCCGAGACCGATGTGCCAAGTGTCTTCCAGTTATTCACTGTTGTTGCCTTGTCATTTGCTTGCGTGTCATGCATCTCATATCATGTCGTCATGTGCATCGCATTTGCATACATGTTCGTCTCATGCATCCGAGCATTTTCCCCGTTGTCCGTTTTGCAATCTGGCGCTCCTATGTCCTCCGGTGTCCCTTTCTACCTCTTCTCGTGTGCGGGTGTTAAAAGTTTTCGGATTGGAACGAGACTTGTCACGCGGCCTTGGTTTGCTACCGGCAGACCGCCTGTCAAGTTTCGTGCCATTTGGACTTCGTTTGATACTCCAACGGTTAACCGAGGGACCGAAAAGGCCTCGTGTGTGCTGCAGCCCAACACCCCTCCAAAGTGGCCCAAAACCCACCTAAACCTCCTCCATCACCTAGGCCGTTTGATCACGATCGCATGGCCAAAACCCGCACCTCATTTGGACTCTCCTAGCTCCCTCTACCTATAAATATGTGATCCCCTCCGAAATTCGGGGTCTTACCCTAGCCTTCCTCTACCTTGCGCCACCGGACAATCATCTCCGCGCCCGGACATGTCCGCGCCTCCGCGCCGGACCAAACCCACTTTGCCACCTGTCCCCGCCGCCTTCTCTCTCCTTGCCTGCGCCGCCGCGGCCCTGCGGGCCCAAGGCCGGCCCGCCCGACCCGAGCGCCCCGCGCGCCTGCCCCGCCGCCTCCGACCATCACCGGCGGCGACCGCTTCCACCACGCCATCTCCGTCGCCGGCGCCCGCGCGCCGCCCGGCTGGCGCCTCCTCTGCCGCGCTTCACCGTCGCCGGCGCCTCCTCTGTCGTGCTTCGCCATCGCCGGCGCCTGCCCAACCGCGCCGCCCGATGTGCTCCGTCGGATCCGCCGCCCACCGAGCTCACCGACGGCCTCTCCGAGCTCCACCGGCCTCCTCCTCGCCTTCCCTCGCCGGAGCAGCGACCTCTCGCCGGGGATCCTCGAAATCTGCGCCTGCTACAGTTCCGGCGAGATCCAGATCCAGATCCATCCCCTCGGTTGACTTTTTCGCCCGAAACCCTAATTATTTTGCATACTTTGACGCATCATAACCCTGTCATCGTGACTTCGATTCATGCGTATAGCATATCGAAATGTTCGCCTCGATGAGTAATCCATTTCATCTCATTGCATCATTTTCATTTGAGCTCGTCTTGATGCCCGAAATGCTGTTGGAAGAGGGCTATGTGATGTTAGTTTCAGATGTGTTATCAACATTTGCACTTTTGCCATTTTTGCCATGCTCAATGTGTGCATGATATGATCCTGAGCTCTACATGTGTATTAAAGTATGCCATGCCATCTCTACAGGGGTGTATGCCATGTATTTTTGTGATCTCTGTGATGACTAGCACAAGCATGCAAAGTAGCTTACTTAATGTTGCTGATTTCAGGGACTTAGAAATATTCTAAGTCTCTGCCCTGTCCTTATTTTTATGCCATATGTTCATCTTGATACCTAGTGATCCATGCCTATTTTGAGCATGATCAGTAAGGATGTTTTGTAAATATTGTGGTGCTCTATCCATCCATGTCTTTGTTTGCATTTTTGGAGCACCCTAGCTTGAGTCAATCGAGCTCTACTTTTGCTATAAAATGTTCCTGGCAGATTGTTAACATGTTCAGCAATTTTGCCGAGCTTGTTGTAGTTGATCCGTGCATTCTATGTTGTTGTTCTTGCCATGTCTACATGCTGGTTCTATGCTTAGTTTGTCATGTCTTGCCTCGTAGTGAGTGCATCGAGCTCGTAAACATGCCTACTTGATATCTGTTTTGTCATGTTCCAGTTTTTCACTAAGTCTGAATCTGTTTATGTTTTTGCTATGTTCACATGCTTGCAATTGTATTTTCTGATCCCTTTTGGCTCATGGTCACTACGGGACTTTTGTTATATGCTTTGAGTAGCTTCATGTCATGCCTTGCTTTGCCATGATATGTTCCTGTAGCATGTAGTTATCTTGCTCTAAACATTGCATCCTGATGATAAATTCCAGACTTGTTATTTCTCTAAGTCCGTAACCTGTTATCATTTGCTCTTTTGCCATACTTGTTTGAGCTTGCTATTGAGTGAATTAGCCGTAGCTCAGTGTTCATCTTTTGTTAAGCTTCATGAGTGGATCCCTGCAATGTATTTTTTGCTATGTTTGAATGCTGTAGCATATTTATCTTGATGCATTTAGATGGCTACTTGTTGTTAATCGCAGACCGGTGCCATATTTGTTTTGCTTGTCATTTCCAAACCGTGCATCCGACTCCGGTGATCTTTATATCGATTCCGACCGAAATCAACTCCTCTTTCCAGTGGCACTCTTGGATTTCCAAGTTGAGTCCAGGTTCAATCATTCCTTTCGAAATCATGCATATGCATCACCTATCGCATCCCGCATATCATACCATGTTTGCATCATGTTGTTTGAGCATTGCACGTGGTTGATTGTGTTCCTTTTGCTTGTTGTTCTTGCTTGGGTAGAGCCGGGAGACGAGTTCATGTTCGAGGTTCAAGCTTTTGTCTTCTTGGAGAACTTTGCAGGCAAGATGACCATACCCTCGAAATCACTTCTATCTTAGCTTGCTAGATGCTCGCTCTTTTGCTATGCCTATGCTGCGATACATACCACTTGCTTATCATGCCTCCCATATTGTTAAGCCAAGCATCTAACCCACCTTGTCCTAGCAAACCATTGTTTGGCTATGTTACCGCTTTGCTCAGCCCCTCTTATAGCGTTGTTAGTTGCAGGTGAAGATTGGAGCTTGTTCCATGTTTGGAACATGGATATTTTGTTGGGATATCACAATATCTCTTATTTAATTAATGCATCTATATACTTGGTAAAGGGTGGAAGGCTCAGCCCTATGCCTGGTGTTTTGTTCCACTCTTGTCGCCTTAGTTTCTGTCATATCTGTGTTATGTTCCCGAATTTTGCGTTCCTTACACGTTTGGGTTATAATGGGAACCCCTTGACAGTTCGCCTTGAATAAAACTCCTCCAGCAAGGCCCAACATTGGTTTTACCATTCGCCACCTAGCCTCTTTTCCCTTGGGTTAGGCCAGCCCGAGGGTCATCTTTATTTTTACCCCCCCCCCCCCCGGCCAGTGCTTGTCTAAGTGTTGGTCCAAACTGAGCGATGTCCGGAGCTACCAGGGGCAACTCTGGGTTGGCCCACCCGACATCTGGCTCATCCGGTGTGCCCTGAGAACGAGATATGTGCAGCTCCTATCGGGATTTGTCGGCACATTTGGGTGGCTTTGCTGGTCTTGTTTTACCATTGTCGGGGATGTCTTGTAACCGGGATGCCGAGTCTGATCGGTTTGTCTTGGAAGAAGGAATATCCTTCGTTGACCGTGAGAGCTTGTGATGGGCTAAGTTGGGACACCCCTGCAAGGATTTGAACTTTCGAAAGTCATGCCCGCGGTTATGGGCAGATGGGAATTTGTTAATGTTCGGTTGTAGAAAATCTGAACACTTAACTTAATTAAAATGCATCAACCGCGTGTGTAACTGTGATGGTCTCTTCTCGGCGGAGTCCGGGAAGTGAACACGGTGTTGGAGTTATGTTTGACATAGGTTGTTTTAGGATCACTTCTTGATCATAGTTGTTCGACCGTGCTTTTGCCTTCTCTTCTCGCTCTCATTTGCGTATGTTAGCCACCATATGTGCTAGTCGCTTGCTGCAACTCCACCTCATACCTTTTACCCTTCCTATAGCTTAAATAGTCTTGATCGCGAGGGTGTGAGATTGTTGAGTCCCCGTGACTCACAGATACTTCCAAAACCAGTTTGCAGGTGCTGATGATATCGTGCAGGTGATGCAACTGAGCTCAGGAGGAGCTCGATGAAGATCTTGTCCTTTGTGTTGTTTCGTTTCATTCGATCAGTAGTGGAGCCCAGTTGGGACGATCGGGGATCTATGTAGCATTTGGGTTAGTCTTCTTTTATTTTGGTTCCGTAGTCGGACCTTGATTGTATCTGGTTGATGTAATGCTTTATTCATGTAATGTGTGAAGTGGCGATTGTAAGCCAACTATGTATCTTTTCCCTTATGTATTACATGGGTTGTGTGAAGATTACCTCACTTGCGACATTGCTTTCAATGCGGTTATGCCTCTAAGTCATGCTTCGACACGTGGGAGATATAGCCGCATCGATGGCGTTACACTCAGGAAAAAGGATTACAAGCACATAAAGAGTGTTCTCAATAGTGCCCTGTTAAATTCCAGCCTGTCTGGTGGATATATCAAGGTGAAAAAGTACAGGGGTCGCAGGTTGGCTTTCGGTCATAAGACCAACTTCTGCTGCATCCAGCAACCGCACACTAGTATGGCTGATGGATTCTACCTCATGCATCACCTGCTCGAGTATAGAAGGGATAATCAACACCTTCGCATGTCACCTACTACCAACGATGCAGAGATTGTCAGGTGGGCCACAAGCATAGGGAAGACACCGGATCATCGAATCAGAGCTAAATTTTATCACATACAGTGTGAACTTTCCCAAGTGATCATGAAGCAGGTCCTCGAACCAACAGGGATGTTCTACCATGGGCCAATCACGCGGGAAGATGTCCGAGCACTGCTACTCGCTCAGCGTCTGGACCTGAAGTCTTTCTAGAAGCTCGGGTGCTTCCTCCCTGACTATGAAGATTGGACCGCCGACATGGAGGACTGATTGTTGATGACAATGTGTCACTAATGTCTTTCTATGGCAAAACTTAGAATTTATGCACGGCAAAACTATGTGATGTAACTAAACTGTGGTCCTGAACTAGCGTATATCACTCTAGTTAATTAGTTTGGGTATGAGGAACTTCGCCATTTATGTTTACTATTGGTTGCTTGTATTTTGCTAATTATGCCTCTTTGTTTTCTTAAGTACATTATGTTGCATATTATCATTCAATTCATCAACTTACGATGCAGGTACATAGGAGATGGCAAAGGGCTAATACGCCGTGTACATTGGGAGGGTTCCAGGAGTCTACGACCACTGGCCAGCCACTCAGGCCCAGGTGCACAGGTACCCGGGTGCTAGCCACAGTGGGTTCGACAGCAGAGCCGAAGCGGAAAGTAGTTACTTGAGGTGGACACTCCAGCATGAGCAGGGGCGGGACCGCCGGTACTACATAGTCGCACTCTTGCTCATGCTGATCTCTCTTCTCTTCTACATCATGGTTTAAATAGAGATGATGAAACTTGTGTGTGTGCCATGACCATGCAGTTGCACTTATTCCAGACATGACATGATTGCACTTGTGTATCACTATTTTCGAGATGTGATGATATTTGTGTTGAATGATGATGATGATGGTATGACGAGACTACTGTATGTCTATGATATGATGAGAATAGTGTATGTTTAGTATGATCTGATGAAACTATTATATAGAGCATGTATAAATACAGAAAAAATACGTAGAGGGGTGCGAGTTGGCGAAAGCAGGAACATTGCACTAGCACTGGAAAGCACCTAGCAGTAGCGCTGGCTTACCAGCAGCGCTTCGTGTGAACAAGTGTTATAGATAGTTATCAATAGCGTTAGTCCAAGAAGCACGATCATGTCATGGCATTATGCTATGGTTTGGGCTAATGCAACTAGCAACCGAAGATTCAAATTCAAGCTCCACATGTGATTACTTAAATGCCATTTAATTGATTTGTCCAAAACAAAGGACAAAAGTTGTTCTAACATGCATGAAAACGCCATAAATAGATTCTTCATATTTTCTAATAAGTTTTCATATATAAATTATTTTATTTGGAGTTACGGTGAATTTCTATGATTTTTTGAAGTTTATAGCATTTCTTGGAATTTCCTGGTTATTTTAAGATAAACTAAATCCAGAAAATGAATTACTGCATCAGCTCTATGTCAAGGCGACGTTAGCAGTCAACAGGGGCGGTCCAGGTCAAACCTGATCAATGGGAGCCGCATGTCAGTGATTACCCTAACTAACGGTGTTAATTAGCACTAATTAAATACTAATTCAAGGATTAGTCGGGGGTTGGCCCCACATGTCAGTGACCAACGGGAGGTCAAACCTGAGTCAACCAGGGTCAAACTAGCCAGAGTTTACCCGTTGCTCGTCGCCGGCAAAGCCAGAGACAGCGGAGAGCATGATTCAAATGACTCTCAAGTCACGTGGTGTCTTCAGGGGAGGCCAACAAGCAGGCAGAGAGGAGGCGGAAAGGCATGTGGCTGCGCACGGCGAGCATGTGCGCGTCCTTCTGTCCAAGGAGGAAGACGGCACGAGGAAACTATGGTGGGCTGAGCCTTTGCTATAGTAGCGGCCGTAGGTAAGGCTCTCTATCTCTTTTCTATTTATGTTTTTCTGTTTCAAGTTTAATTATTTTGCCATTGTTTCAAAGTCAAAATGATTTGAAACCAGTGTGAAAACTTCCTCTTAATATTTTTATGTTGCTCATTGGACATTTCCAAATGCACATTGTGCTTTGGGAAATATATTCTATATGTACATGAATAGAACTCCAAATACAAATACAATAGTGATTTAAATTCAAATCCCAAAATAATCCTTAAAAAGGTTCCAAAATTTTAGTTGGGCTTACAACAATTGCCAAAATTCCCAGAATATTAAAAAGAACATCTAGAAAATTTTGAATGCATTTTCAGGGTTCTTTGCCCTTTTATTCAAATTACTGAGGCTTCCAAATATTCCTCAATTCAAATTTTCTTGAATTTAACATGATGCATGATGCTCACTGAACATGCTAGTTATCGACTAGAGGGGGGTGAATAGGCAATTTTTATGAAAGACTTCAAAACACGGGGGCTTTGAAGACAAACAGTAGAAATGAACCTATTGATATGCAGCAGAAGGTAGACTACACTAGACAAGCCATGGTCAGGTAAGCAATGAAGTGAGAGAACGAAGACTATCAGCAACTAGGTAGTAAGGATCAGGATGGAAGATAGTATGAAGCCAAACAACAATAGTCTTCACACAATGAAGTCAATCAGATCATGCAAGCAGGCAATGACTTTACGAAGACAAACTGTAAGTAAACAGAGGTAAAGGATAGAACCGGTTGCTTGGTGAGGACAAGGATTTGTTGGACCAGTTCCAGTTGCTGTGACAACTGTACATCTCGTTAGGGAGGCTGAGATTCCACTCAGAAGACCGCGTCTTCACCTTATTCCCCTTGAGCTAACTACACATGGTCCTCGCCCAATCACTCTAGTAAGTCTTCAAGGTAGACTTCCAAACCTTCACAGACTTCGTTCATCGGCGATCCACAATGACTCTTGGATGCTCAGAACACGACGCCTAACCAGCTGGAGGATTCACAGTCCTCAAGTGTAACAAGTCTTTAGATCACGCAGACAGAAAGACCTCAGTGATGCCTAGCACTCTTTGGCTCTGGGTGTTTAGGGCTTTGTCCTCGCAAGGATTTCTCTCTCAAAGGCTTTGGAGGTGGGTTGCTCTCAAACGACAAAAGCCATGCACTAACTCTGAGCAGCCATCAATTTATGGTGTAGGGGGTGGGCTATTTATAGCCAGGAGGCAACCCGACCTGATTTGTCCGAAATGACCCTGGGTCACTAAGGAACTGACACATGTCCAACGGTCAGATTTCAAACACACGCGGCAGCCTGACTTGGGCTACAAGTAAAGCTGACTTATCTGAATCTGGATAAGATTTGCTCTCATTGTCTTCGCTCGAAGACTTAGGATTTGGTTGAGCATCACTTCAGTCACTCTGACTTTGTTCACTTGGACCCCACTTAACAGTATGGTGGTTCCTATGACTCAACAAAGAAGAAAAGGAAACTACGAAACAACTATGTCTTCACACTCCATAGTCTTCATACGATGTCTTCTCATGTCATAGTCTTCAATGTGAATCGCTTCACAGACCACCATTGTCTTCAATGTCTTCACACATTTTTAGGGGTCATCTCTGGTAGGTAAACTAAATCAATGAGGGACTACTACTTGTGCTATCCTGCAATTCTCACAAACACATTAGTCCCTCAACCAAGTTTGTCATCAATACTCCAAAACAAACTAGGGGTGGCACTAGATGCACTTACAATCTCCCCCTTTTTGGTGATTGATGACAAACTGGTTGAAGTTTTCAACGGGGATAAAAGTATGTGAAATTGTAGGGGTAAAGGCATTGTCTTCATAAGTAGCAAAAAGGCTCCCCCTGAAGATGTGCATATAAGTACTTTGGTCTTGAATGCAAATGCACATGGCAGGTTTTATTTGTGGAGATCATCTTCACTTTATGAAGACAATTCATTATGTAAATAAAGATATATCAAAGATAATGACATGCATAATAATAAATGGACGTCTACGGAATGAATTCATGCGGAATTTGTCATCGCATCACAAAGTGGCAGACGGCCATCAAGTTTTAAGTGTTACAACCCAAAGAACCAAATGTATCGAAAACGAGAGTTGTAACCACTTAGCAAAAAAATAGCAACCACCCATATGGACCCTCTTGAAGACTATCAACTCATATGCTTCTCCCCCTTTTGTCAGTAAGGACCAAAAAGGTTTGAAGACATAGAGCATCTACTCGTTCCCATCAGGAGTAGATGAAGGTGCAGGGTCGACGTTGAGGTTCGGTGGTGCAGAGGGGCCTGGTGCAGTGTCAAGACATGGTGAAACCATGGCTGGTGAAGTGGCATCGTCTTCTTCTTCAACGACTCTCACAACAACAGTTGCAGCCGAAGATGAATACTCTGAATCTTCAATTGGTGGAGGCCGACGCCAACTCGCATTGCGAGGAGTGGAGTCAAATTTGAAACCCTTAGTGAAGCCATCTTTGCGAAGATCGTCTTCAGAGCAGAGAAGTGTGAGACTCTTCCAGGACGTCCTACAGGCTTCATGAGCAACAAATGAGTTCTTGGTGGCCAAGTTTCTGATGTGATTGACGCCCACCAAGATGCCATACATCTGACGCTTTAGCCAGTCTTGGTGCCTATCTTGTTTCTGATGCAAGGCCACGAGAAGCTCCCGGTCATTGAGCACACGAGATCACTTCCGAGGCCTTTGAGCAGTTGTGCTTTCAGTGGCTTCAGTAGCTGCATGACGAGGTGCACATGTATTGCCAGCCACAGGATAGACACTACTATGTGACGCCCTGAGACCGATGCGCCAGGTGTCTTCTAGTTATTCATTGTTGTTGCATTGTCATTCGCTTGCGTGTTTCATCTTGCCATGTCATCATGTGCATTGCATCCTCATATTTTAAAACTTGCATCCGTCCGGGTTCCCCCAGTTCTCTCTGTTGTCCGTTCTGAGCCCAGACACACTCGCACGCGCCCGCGGCACCTCCGAAATATTATTTTATAAGTGGCCAAAAAATGTTCTCGGAAAGGGATGAAAGTTGGCGTGCGGTGTTGTTATGTTGTCAGTAGGCCGCCTGCCAAGTTTCATCGCATTCGGAGTCCATTTGACGCCCCAACAGATAACAATAGCGACAATATAGTCGGTCAAATGTCGGACGTTTTCGGTCTCCGGAAGCAGTTGCCGGGCTGCTTTACTTCCCTCTCATCTCAGCCCAACCTCTCTAGCACAGCCCACTAGCCCACCTATCTAACCCCCCTTCGCTCCGGACCCTCCGATCGAGATCGAATGGCTCTGAAACGGCCTCAAACCCCCTAACCCTAACCCTTTTCCCTATATAAACACACCCCTTCCAAATTTGGGCATCCCCTAGCCTCCACCTACCTTCTAGCCTTCCCCTCGGGATCCCCGCAGCCGCCAGCCACCTCCATCCTCGTTTTCAGCATCGACGCACTCCCCTGCCGCCACTTGTCGCCGCCAGGCAGGCCAGCCGCCACCCTGCATCGCCCTTCCCGCCGCCCACAGCCACTGGGGAGCTGCCACACGTCCCCAGCGCATCCCCTGCCCGATCCCCGCCGCCGCAGGCACGCCCAGGCCCGTGCGGAGCCCGCGGAGCCCATCCAGGACCGACCCCGTGTGCCCCTGGCTCCCTCGCCTGCTCTCCTGGTTCCTCGCTCGATCTCCTCGCCGCCGCCTTGTCCTTGTGCTCCGGACACCAGGGGCCTCACCGGAGCAAGGGCGCCCGACCCCACCGCCTTGTAGCCGCATCGCCGGCGGGCAACCCAGGCCGACCCTGCCTCCTCTCTCCCCGTCCTCCTCCATTTTTCCTCTCTCTCTCTCCGATCTCAAGCTCTCTCTCTCTCTCTCTCTCCTGCAGGTCCCCATGCCGCGCCGCCCCTAGCTCGACGTGCCCCGCCGTCGCGGCCAGATCCGGCTGAGATCCGCCGGATCCGGCCACCAGCGCCCCGTTCCCAGCTTCCTCCGCTCGCCGGAGTCGCGCCGGTGCTGCCGCCCACCTGCCATCGCCGCCCTGCCTCCCTGCTCGTGCAAGAGCACGAGGAGGCCGACCTCCAGCCCCGTGGGTTGCGACCTCCCCGGCCCAGCATCGCCAGAAGCTCCAAGGCCCAGCTGCGCGCCCCCTGCCGGCCTCCCTCCTCTACCGAACGGGCCGAACCCATGGGTGAGCTGCTTCCCCAACACATGTTCCTGCGACAGTTTCGGCCCCGATGTATTTTTTTCCTACCTCTGCGATTTTGCTATTTATTCCAGAGAAACCAGTTTTACAGAAAAGTCCCTCTACATCATGCATTTAATAACTCACAAATGGTGCATCGGTTTAAAATGATTTATATATGAAAAATGACTAGAATTCCATCTAGTTTCATAATATCAACTTTCATACATGTTTAAAATGTTGTTTGATTAATTTTGCTCTAATGCCATGTTAAAATGCTTTATTTCATAACTAAATAATTGTAGCTCCAAATTTAATAAACTTTATATGTAAATGGGGTAGAAGAATGCCTAGTTTAACATGGTGCCCTCATCTCGCATGTTTAACAATTCTAATATATGGTTTAGGGCAGGCCAGTACCAAATTCATAATATGCATATGAGGATTTTCCCGGACTTGTTGCTTGTTGTTCCAGCCTCATTTAAACTTGCTTAAATGTGTAGTTTTCATATGCTTCACCTCTTGCCATGTTTAACAACATTTAATATTGTTGGGTACATAACGGAGAGAGAACTAAATAATTGATGTGGTGTTTCGTCAACATGCATCTTGTCACATGTTGAGCTCCACTTAACTTGTAGTTTTGCTTATGCACTTTGCCATGCCATGCCTCATTAAACCGGACATGCATCATACTTGGTTGTGCATCATGCCATGTTTATGTGATGGTTGTTTACTATGTTGCTTGCTTCTTTCCGGGTTGCTTCTCTTGTTAGCTTTGCTTTCGTTCTGGAGTTGTGAGGATCCGTCCGGCTACGTCCGTTTGTCTTCTTCATGGACTCATTCTTCTTCCTTGCGGGATCTCAGGCAAGATGACCATACCCTCGAAATCACTTCTATCTTTGCTTGTTAGTTGTTTGTTCTATTTCTATGTCGCGCTTCCTACCACTTGCTATATCATGCCTTCCACATTGCCGTGTCAAGCCTCTAACCCACCTTTCCTAGCAAACCGTTGTTTGGCTATGTTACCGCTTTTGCTCAGCCCCTCCTATACCGTTGCTAGTTGCAGGTGAAGTTGAAGTTTGTTCCATGTTGGAACATGGTTATGTTGGGATATCACAATATATCTTAATTTAATTAATGCATCTATATACTGGGTAAAGGGTGGAAGGCTCGACCTTATGCCTGGTGTTTTGTTCCACTCTTGCTGCCCTAGTTTCCATCATACCGGTGTTATGTTCCTTGATTTTGCGTTCCTTATGCAGTTGGGTGTTATGGGAACCCCTTGAAAGTTTGCTTTGAATAAAACTCCTCCAGCAAGGCCCAACCTTGGTTTTACATTTTCCTAACAACCTATTACCCTTCCCTTGGGTCGGCCAACCTGAGGGTCATCTTTATTTTAACCCCCCCCCCCCGGGCCAGTGTTTCTCTAAGTGTTGGTCTGAACCGAGCTGCCTGCGGGGCCACCTCGGGGAAACTTGAGGGTTGGTTTTACTCGTAGCTAGTCTCATTCGGTGTTGCCCTGAGAAAGAGATACGTGCGACTCCTATCGGGATTGTTAGCACATCGGGAAGCTTTGCTGGTCTTGTTTTACCATTGTCGAAATGTCTTGTAACCGGGATTCCGAGACTGATCGGGTCTTCCTGGGAGAAGGAATATCCTTCGTTGACCGTGAGAGCTTGTGATGGGCTAAGTTGGGACAACCCTGCAGGGTTTAAACTTTCGAAAGTCGTGCCCGCGATTATGTGGCAGATGGGAATATGTTAATGTCCGGTTGTAGAGAACTTGACACTTGACTTAATTAAAAATGCATCAACCGCGTGTGTAGTCGTGATGGTATCTTTCCGGCGGAGTCCGGGAAGTGAACACGGTTCTTGTGTTATGCTTGAACGTACATAGATTCATGATCACTTGTTGATCACTTCTTGATCACTACTAGTTCACGCCCGTTGCGTTGCTTCTCTTCTCACTCTTATTTGCGCATGTTAGCCACCATATATGCTTAGTGCTTGCTGCAGCTCCACCTCCTTACCTTACCCTACCCATAAGCTTAAATAGTCTTGATCTCGCGGGTGTGAGATTGTTGAGTCCTCGTGGCTCACAGATACTTCCAAACAGTTGCAGGTGCGATGATGCCAGTGCATGTGATGCAACCAAGCCAAAGTGGGAGCTCGATGAAGATCTTGTTCGATGTTTTATGTATTTCTGGTTGATCAGTAGTGGAGCCTACTTGATACGATCGGGGATCTAGTATTTGGGGTTGTCTTCTTTTACTTTGGTTCCGTAGTAGGACCTTGATTGTATTCTGGATGATGTATGTTTAACTTGTTTTTTGTGTGAAGTGGTGATTGTAAGCCAACTCTTTATCCCTTTCTTATTCAGTACATGGGATTGTGTGAAGATTACCCCTCTTGCGACAAAACTACCATGCGGCTATACCTCTAAGTCGTGCCCCGACACGTGGGAGATATAGCCGCATTGTTGGTGTTACAAGTTGGTAATCAGAGCCATCCCCGACTTAGGAGCCCCCTGCTTGATCGAATCACTGACATTGTCGAGTCTAGAACAAAATGTTTTGAGTCTTAGGATTATATATATCGGAGAGTAGGATTCTTTTTACTCCTCAGTACCTTCGTCGCTCTGGTGAGGCCTCCTGACGTAGAAGTTTTGACTTTTCTCTCCTCAAATTTCATGAAAAAAATTAGGATCATGCGGGTATCTTGGAATCGTTCCGATAGTCTTGTGATGAGAACATTGTTCTTGGTGCCTCCAAACATTTAGGGGTTGTGGCAGTGTCCCGGGGAGTTGAGCTCTGAGGTGTTGTCATCACAATTTTATCGTTGCAGTTCTTGAATGCCTGAGTTTCGCCGACATCGAAAATCTCTTTTATGTAGTTGTTGGTGAGATAACCTCGACGCCACCCAGTACTGGGGCGGGAGTTCGGGAGTATTGCCATAACTCGTATAACGGATGATTTTCGAAGGTTGAGGTACATGATTTCCGAACGTTTCTTGGTTATGTGTTGAAGGATGGATACAGCTGGATGTAGGGATTATTAGTTTGGGTGAGATATTATGCTTCCCTTGTATCCCCAACACCTGATTGCATAACCAGAAAGTTTCGGGAGTTTATAAGTGGGAATTCAACTATTTCGTAGGATATCTTTCCAACAAACACATGATACGATATGGGGTCTATCATATGTTTGTTTCCGGCTTATTTTGCAAGCCAATTCTTTGTTTTATTTTGGTTTGTGGTATTCGAGTTGCTTCGAAGTCAAGTGTTGATTCCATACCTTTCCTAAGCGGTGTTCTCATATTTCTGTGTGGATACTTAGCCTTCTTGATCATCGAGATTGTTTTGTCAATCCTTTTCAACCGACGTGCTTCCCTTCAAGTGGATCCGATCTTCTCAACATCCGCAAGATCAATTCTAAGTTTTCTCTACGGTATTTGTTTCATCTGTCCCAAGTTGTCTTTGTTTTTCCCCCCCCCCCCCCCCTTTTTCTTTCAAGGACTCAGATTTCTTAATCAAGTATCCATCTTATTGATGTGAAGTCTCTTCATTCTTTTCTTTCAATGTTCTTATCCAGTGATTTCTCATGGAGATGCTCACGAGCTTCAAGTTATCATTCTTCGTTCTCTTTTTCTTCTCAAGTGGATTCAATCCAAGCTTTCTCGGGCATATCCTCTCCTTGTTTCAAATGCTTTCTTATGCTGGTGCACCTCTTAATCGTTCACCTCTCGTTTTCCATTTGTTCCGTTGTGCTGAAGATATCTCAGAAGATTAGTGCTTCTATTCTTAATCAATCCAAGCTATTTTCGACGTTGTTTTCTCATTCAAGCCATTTTATTCAACCGGTGCAATCTCTCTTCAAAATCATTTCAACGGTGTTTCTCTTGAGTGGGCCCATAACCCACAGGTCTTTTCCCGGGATCTTACCTGACTCTTCTAATTTTTCTGGAGTTACTCTTAAATTAATTTCAAAGTTTGACGTAAAAATGAATTGTCATCAGTCAAATGTCTTTCTCCAAGACCTTTCAAATTATTTTCATCGTTGGTTCAACCTTTCTAATTTTCATCCCGGAGTACCTCAACACTTCATGGTGGTGTTTCTCGTTGTCATTCTCAGATTTTGAAGACCGAAGAAGAGTTCCTCTTAAATTCTTACCCGTTCTTCCAAAGATGCAAAGTTCAAGCTTTATGCCATCCTCGCATAATTGTTGTCGATTGTGAGAATTCTTTTCATCCATCCAGAGCAATTCAGGAGTCTTTTCAGATTGATTCTCTGGAGCCCATCATCTTAGAATTATTCATTCCATCTTTCAGCTCTCATTCTCCAAATCTTAGCGGTGCATCATGCAAATATCCTCTAATCAGTTCATGATCTCTTCATTCATTTGTATCTATATTCTCTCAAGTATCTTCATTCATATTCTAATTCTTCCCGGTGTTTCGCTATCTTTTCTTATTTAATTCTTATGGTGGTTCATTCAACATTCCTCTTCCGTTGTTATCGTATAAATTCATTCGTTGTTTCCAAATCCCATCGGTGGTTCCATCAAGACCTTCCTCAAGTTTGGCTATATCTTTTCAATCTTTTCCAATGAGAATGAGTAGTATGCCAAATCCATTGTGGGTCATCAATCTAATTGATTAAGGATAAGCATAATGTAATTCTTATTCTTGTTTCTTCGAGTAAATTCAATTCCTTATTCTGGAGGTTCATCAAAATTCTCAGTTTCAATTGTTCATCTTTCTTTTCCGGAGTTCCAAGTTTTTCTCGGTTATATCATTGCGAAGCTCCATCTAATCATTGCAAGGCTTCAATCTTGTTCTCTTCAAACTTCAATTCTTTTATGTTATCATTTCCTATCCGGAGTTTTTCATGGAGGCTCAACATGGTGGCTCAACAAGGATTCTTTTCAATCTTCAATTGTTCTTCAAGATTTCTCTCAGAATTTTGATCCGCTAAGCTATACTCTTAAATAAACATGGTGCCCAACACATGTTTTGTTTTGAGGAGTTCAAGCATTCTTCATCTTGCATTCTGAAGTGTGATTCTTTCTACTTATCTTTTCAGGTGGTGCTATATCATTTCTAGACAATTTCCATTCTTGTTTCACGATTCACAGTTGTCAAGAATGAGATAGTTAAACCCATCAATTTATTCGAGCATGAGCTCTTCTCCATCCATCAATCTCTTCGTTGGAGTTACCTGGGTTATATTTCACCTAAAGCTTTCCCTAAGGATTGTTGTTATTTATGGTGCTTATAAATGACCCAAGTTCTTCATTTATCCTCCCGGTGAAATAAGTTTCTCGTCTTCTTGTTGATATCAATTCAATCTTTTGTCTTCGTTTATGGCAGAATTTCACCTCATAATTTTGAGACGTTTTCCATAAGCCCACTACAAAGCTTATTCGTTTCGTTGTTGGTTTTTTCCAACAACTCCGTTTTAACCTTCTTGGAAGGGTGTTTTCCTAGTTCATTGGTGGCAGAAGCTGACTTTTTCTTCTCCATTCTGTGATTCCAATGATATATCTTCTCTTCTTCCTTTCGGAGGCGTTGTGATGTTGCTCTCTTCACTCATCATCTCGGAGTGTGAGGACCTTGTTCTTTTTGTGCTTATCCATTTCCAACCGGAATGTCGTGCCCTCTTGTCAAGTTCTTCCCATTCTGTCAAGTTTTGCCTCCCTTCTCAACCGGAGTGATGTCCAAATTATATCATTCTTATTCCTTCTCTATCTTGTTTTAACCGAAGTGTTGTCGTAATTGATATTTATCGTTCCTTGTACATCTCGTTTCTACCGAAGTGCTTGAATGTACTTTTTGTCCATTGCAACCCTTTTTTCTTATGTCTTTCAACCTACAAGGTTCTAGTGATGTTCCTTGTTCCCTTTTTCTAACGGAGTGTTTTCAACTTTGTTCATCTTCGTTGTATTCTTTCTTTCAATTTGTTCAACCTCTCAAGGTTCTTTGGTTTCACTCATGTAGCGACCCGACCTCAAACGGTCAAGTCTTTGTGCTTCAGTGTCATCCCTGGATCGGTAATGCTGACACACACAGTACTCGAAGGATTTATAACAGAGTAGCAATCACACACTTATTACATCGAATGTCTCAAAAGTGAACTTATTACAATAGATATGGCTTAAGGCCATCTAATACGATAACAGCGGAAGGCTTGGAAGATAAAGTGAGTCCATCAACTCCAACGGCATAGCTGAGCTGCACGGCAACGACCTAACGAACCTTACTCCTCGTCTGAAAAATCTGCAACATAATACATTGTAGCCCGAAAACGGGTCAGCACATGGAATATTCTAGCAATATAACATAGTAGAGCAAGAACAGAATAGTGCTACCACTATATGCATATTGGGCTGGTGGAAAGCTCTTTGGTTAAAGTTTTGCGAAAAGCCAATTTTTCCCTACAACAAAGGAATAGATTTTATTTAACTATCATGGTAGTTGAAACATCATTGAGAAGGTTCCTCCAACTCAATCCCAATTAAAAGTAATTATCAACCCAATAATATTAATTTAGAGTAATGAGATACATATGATAATCCAAGTACTAGATACTCAAGATGTCCATAACCGGGGACACGGCTAACCATGATTAGTTTGTACACTCTGTAGAGGTTTGCGCACTTTTCCCCACAAGACTCGATCTCCTCCATTGGATTTCTCACACTACATGGTATTTGAGAAACGGATGACCGAGACACAGTCTTTCAGAAGCATTAACTCTCTACTCCGGATAGACTATACCACCTACAACCCACTACATCTGCTAGTCTACCTCTTCAAGAGCTTCACGCAACTTACTCAACTATGCTAGAGCCCATAATAGCTTGTGGCTGCACACGGAAGTTTCTAGCATGAAATATCTCAGTTCCCTTTGATCCTGGGTGGCGGACCTTAGGATTATCACACGGGTACTCCAGGATATCCTAGGACAACATTGGATTCTCCTACCATTGTAAGTTCACACGGGTACTCCAGGATATCCTACAAGCAATCCACCCAGATGTGTATTAAAGTTGCCACCTTAAGTTGAACCATTAATTAACAATCTCACATCTTTCATGGATTCACTCACCCAAACCACGTATACGAGCATAGTGAGGGAGTCCTGGATTAGGGGGTGTCCGGATGGCCGGACTATACCTCCAGCTGGACTCCTGGACTATGAAGATACAAGATTGAAGACTTCGTCCCGTGTCCGGAAGGGACTTTCCTTGGCGTGGAAGGCAAGCTTGGCGGTATGGATATGTAGATCTCCTACCATTGTAACCGACTTTGTGTAACCCTAACCCTCTCCGGTGTCTATATAAACCGGAGGGTTTTAGTCCGTAGGACAACATATAGAACAACAATCATACCATAGGCTAGCTTCTAGGGTTTAGCCTCTCCGATCTCGTGGTAGATCTACTCTTGTACTACCCATATCATCAATATTAATCAAGCAGGATGTAGGGTTTTGCCTCCATCAAGAGGGCCCGAACCTAGGTAAAACTTCGTGTCCCTTGCCTCCTGTTACCATCCGGCCTAGACGCACAGTTCGGGACCCCCTACCCGAGATCCGCCGGTTTTGACACCGACATTGGTGCTTTCATTGAGAGTTCCTCTGTGTCGTCGCCGTTAGGCTTGATGGCTCCTATGATCATTAATAGCGATGCAGTCCAGGGTGAGACCTTCCTCCCCGGACAGATCTTCGTCTTCGGCGGCTTCGCACTGCGGGCCAATTCACTTGGCCATCTGGAGCAGATCGAAAGCTATGCCCCTGGCCGTCAGGTCAGATTTGGAAGTTTAAACTACGCGGCTGACATCCGCGGGGACTTGATCTTTGACGGATTCGAGCCACTGCCGAGCGCGCCGCACTGTCACGACGAGCATGATCTAGCTCTGTCGCTGAACAGTGCCCTGGAGGCCGCACCCGCATCGGCTTCGACCCTTAATTCGGAGCCAACTGCGCCGATCGAGGATGGGTGGTTGGACGCCGCCTCGGGGGCTGCGATCTCAACGGCGATCGGGCCGAACACCAGCCCCGCACTCCGCGAGACTCGTGACTCCAAGGAGCCGGACTCCTCTCCGAACTCCGAACCCTCCGCGCCCCTGCCGATCGAATCCGATTGGGCGCTGACCATGGAGTTTACTGCCGCAGACATCTTTCAGCACTCGCCTTTCGGCGATATTCTGAAGTCACTAAAGTCTCTCTCTTTATCAGGAGAGCCCTGGCCAGACTACGATCAGCAAGGTTGGGATACGGACGATGAAGAAATTCAAAGCCCACCCACCACCCACTTTGTAGCCACTGTCGATGATTTAACCGACATGCTCGATTTCGACTCCGAAGACATCGACGGTATGGACGCCGATGCAGGAGACGATGAAGAACCAGCGCCTATTGGGCCCTGGAAAGCCACCTCGTCATATGACGTATACATGGTGGACGCACCAAAAGATGACGACAAGGAGCGGAAGGACGCACCAAAGGCTTGTTCCCTCAAGAAGCAGTCAAAGCGGCGACGCAAGCGCCGCCCCAAATCCCGCCTCGACAGAAATAAGGATCACACAGACCCAGCGCTGGAGCAGGGCGAACCGCTGCCGGACAACGGCAATCCGGATAATCAAACCGAACAAACAAATTCTATCAAGGATAATGGTCCAGACGACATAACGCCGGACAGGCACCCGGAGCAGCAGAATGCTCGTAAAAGGCTTGTTGCCACCGCGAGGAGTCTTAAAAAGCAGAATCAAAGGCTCAAGGCTGCACAAGACACACTCCAAATCAGATGGAGTAAAATACTCAACACAGCAGCGAGGTACGGCGACAATCGCCCCTCCAAGAGCTACCCAAAGCGGAAGCTGCTACCTGAATTCGATGAGGAGGCCTCAGACCCCCCACAACCACATATCAAAGCAGCCACCTGGCCAGATAGACGACCCCTCTACCAACACAGAGCGGCATACAACACCACTCACAATACAACACGCGACCCATGCGAGGGCTCGCACCCAAAGGATGGCGCAACAAGATCCATCTATGGACCACGCAAGCGCGCCCCAGCATACAATGCAACACAACAAACATCCGAACAACGCGGTACACCCAGCTACAGGGGTGCCGCACACCCCCTATGTTTCACCGATGAGGTGCTGGACCATGAATTTCCAGAGGGATGCAAACCCGTAAACATAGAGACATACGACGGAACAACAGACCCTGGGGTCTGGATTGAGGACTACATCCTTCATATCCATATGGCTCGAGGAGATGATCTCCACGCCATCAAGTACTTACCCCTCAAGCTCGAAGGTCCAGCTCGTCACTGGCTTAAAGGCCTCCCCGAAAGCTCCATTGGAAGTTGGGAAGAGCTCGAAGACGCCTTTCGGGCAAATTTTCAAGGGACTTATGTCCGACCTCCGGATGCGGACGATTTGAGTCATATAACTCAACAGCCCGGAGAGTCAGCTCGAAAGCTTTGGAACAAGTTTCTTACTAAAAAGAACCAGATGGTCGACTGTCCGGACGCCGAAGCCTTGGCAGCTTTTAAGCATGGCGTCCGTGACGAATGGCTCGCCAGACACCTCGGCCAAAATAAGCCGAGAACGATGGCCGCATTAACAAGTCTCATGACCCACTTTTGCGCGGGTGAGGACAGCTGGCTAGCCAGATGCAGCACCAGCAACCCCAGTACATCTGAAGTTAGAGATGGAAACGGGAAATCACGGCGCAATAGCAATAACAAACGCCGGATTAAAGAAGACAGCACGAAGGGCACGGCAGTAAACGCCGGATTCAAAAGCTCTCGGCCATGTCAAAAGCCGCCCTCTAAAGGCACCAGGGATGAACTGTCCAACCTCAACAAAATTCTGGACCAAGTATGTCAGATCCATAATACCCCTAGTAAACCTGCTAATCATACCCACAAAGAATGTTGGGTCTTCAAGCAGTCCAGCAAGCTCAACACCGTACACAAGGAGGATACACCAAGTGAAGACGAGGACGAGCCTCCCAAGCAAGACACTGGGGAACAAAAGAAATTTCCACCAGAAGTCAAAACAGTAAACGTGTTACATGTGATCAAGGGAAAAAACAACGCGGCACTCCCAGGAAAATATATCCAAGTGCCTGTCACCACAAAGTCCTGCCACTGGTCATCTCAACCGATCACTTTCGACCATCGCGATTACTCAGCAAGTATCCGACGCGCGGGATGGGCTGCCCTGGTATTAGACCCAGTAATTGGCGGATATCACTTCACACAAGTCTTGATGGACGGTGGCAGCAATCTAAACCTAATATATCAGGATACAATCTGCGGGATGGGGTTAGACCCAACAAAAATTCGCCATAGCAATACTACCTTTAAAGGAGTAACGCCAGGCCCAGGGGCTCGTTGTATGGGCTCCCTCCTACTACAAGTTGTATTCGGCTCCCCCGATAACTTCCGCCACGAGCATTTAACCTTCCACATCGCTTCGTTCCAAAGTGGCTATCAAGCACTGCTCGGCCGCGAAGCTTTCGCTCTCTTTAATGCAATACCACACTACGCCTCCCTCACACTCAAGATGCCCGGACCACGTGGCATCATTTCAGTGAACGGAAATATCAAGCGATCTCTGCGCGCCGAAGAGAGTGCGGCTGCCCTGGCAGCCGCACACTAAAGGCGCCCGGACCAGCGAAAGCATCCAATAGGTCGTCAAGACCTCAGACACAACTAATCAAGTCTGGCGCCGCTATTTATACCGAATAAGTGGTCACACCCCTATTTGTCAATACAAGGGGCTCAATGCACGCAGACAAGTGGCAATTTTTCTCATCTTGAATTATACATGGTTTCTTTAAAAACTATCTTTTTGCACGACAACTTTTTCACCTAAATTCCTCTCTTTTACAGACGATCATCGTGCTACACCCGTCCAGGATACGGCACAACAGAGACACAGGTGCAGACGTGTAGCAGGGACCCGCTCCAAGGATTCTTTTTAGATTAAGACCCTGTGTAAACCTTTTTTACTGTCTCTTGTTGATACATCTCCACCGTTGAGAAGGATGCTGACGTCTTGGCATGTGTCCACGCCAGAACAATGCACGTACCTGGACACAAGGGGCTTCTTACAAAGGCCATTATTTAGGCCCGGTTTATACCACAAAGACTGAATACCTTAGGGAGTGTTCGGCGTCGCGAGTTTGGCCCTATATGCATCAGCTCCGAATCATTGTCTTTGGTCAAATGTTGGGTTCACCCGGCTCCTGTGTTTTGGTGCCTTACGTTCTGCTTTACCGGCTAAGGTAGCACCATGAGAACTACTGCGATTGTGCCCTGGTTCATCCGGACGAGCACCTCAGTAGAGAAAGCCGAAAACTGGTTGTCATGATATAGCGTGAGACTGGTCAACCACTCGATGACCTGTTGGAATGTTAGAATTCCTCCGCCTTAACGAAGGGCCGTTTTTCGGCCAGGCATGTACGCACCCCGGGATCGGGAGAGTGCGGAGCCACCAGGGGCTATCTAGTAGCCCCACTGTCAAACTCCTATGGCTAAGTGAAAGTGCTAAAGCATTATAGTCCGGTTGCCTCGCTCGCTCCGCTATCACCTCCTTAATAGGACCAAGACATTGGGTTAAGTGTGAACGCATGTTTTTTGCGAGCACCTCTGCATTATATGCGTGGGGGTTGAAGCCGACGGCTGCAATCTTTCAGGTTATACACATGTATACATAAACGGCCGCCCAGGAGGCATCATATTACTTTCAGGCAAAAGTATAAAAATAGCCTTATCAAAATTTATAAAAGCATTTCGCTTACAATGAGATTACATATCACTCAAACATAATATTTTTTTAGCACTGGGTCTCTATCAAACGAGCACCCTCAAGAACTTCTTCAAAGTAGTGCTCAGCAGCCATTCGACCTATGGCCCAATCCCGCGCTACAACAGTGGTAGCATCCATCTCCGCCCAGTATGCTTTAACACGGGCAAAGGCCATCCGTGAGCCCTCTATGCACGCCGACCTCTTCATCGCATTAATGCGTGGCACCACGTCAAGGACCTGCTGCACCAAGCTGAAATAGCTGTTCGGTTTTGGCCTTTCCGGCCATAGCTGATCCACAACAGACCTCATGGCGAGTCCGGACAACCTATTCAGTTCGGCCCATTCGGCTAATTGGTCAGTCAATGAAAGCGGACGCTCGGGAGAATGGAATTGTGTCCAAAACAGCTGGTCCACTTCACGGCCCGTCTGACCCTGGAAGTACTTGGCCGCATCAGCAGCGCTCGCCGCCAAATCCATATACACATCCTCCGAACTCCACAGCCGATCCAGAGAGGCATACCGTGGATCTCCGAACTTCCTCCGCAACATAAAGGATTTCCCAGCTACAATATCCCCGGCTTCCCGCAGCTCCTCCTTCTTCGCCCTCATAGCAGAGCGAATGTCTTTTCTCGTCGCAGCAGCCTTCTCAAGGTCCGATGCCTTCGCTAGCTTTTCCTTTTCAAGAACCCGGCAACGGTCGGCGGCGGCTTTTAATTCTGTGGCCATCTTGGCCATCTTATCTCGGCTCTTGCCATGCGCGGCCTTCTCGGCTTTCAACTCTTCGGCCGCCTTCAAAGCAGCCGCATTACCAAACGTCGCTTGTTCCTTGGCTCGAGCAAGTTCTGCCCGCAAGGCTTCAACAGTGGCAGCTCCATCTGCAGTCACAACATATTAAAGATACTGGTGTCGTGCTGCTCTTACTATGTGGCGTTTACCAGATAATGACACTTACCCTGTGCCTCGTCAAGCCTTTTGTTAACAAGCTCGATGTCGGCGTCTACCGCATCCAACTGCCGTTTTAAATGGGCAAACTCGCTAGTCCGGCTAGCCACCGGAGCTTCCATCACCTGCACATCAAGGCAGTATGGTTATTACCTGGGAATATGATCCTCTATTCATCGTTGTTTCCGACGACAACCAGAGTCTCAGGGGCTACTATCTACACAGGGCACACCTAGCATGTGCAGGACTATCATACACTATTTTACGTACCTCAAAGCCTGTTAGTAGACGCATAAAAGCTTCATGCAATCCGCTTTCAGCGGACGAGATTCTCTCCATCACCGTATTCATCAGCACACGGTGTTCATCTGAGATGGCCGCTCGCCCCACCAACTCCCTCAGAACATCCGATCGCACACCAGACGGTGCCGGACTCTTTTTTCCGCTCTCTTCGGGAGACGGACACTGGGAGGTTCGGGGGTCAATGGAATTATCTTCTAGCCTCACCGGACTCGGAGAGGCCCTCCGTGACGACACTTCGGGGTCGCCCGCTTCCGGAGCGGAGGAGTCCGGAGGAGGCGTTTCGCTCTCCATCATCTCTGGAAGAAGATCCCCCGAAGACGAGCTCATTTGAGAGGGGCTAAGGCCCGAACTGCAAAGATATATGCGGTGGTTATTTTCTTAGAAGAAAAAGATGGCATACCTATACTATTAAAGTATTTAGGGTCACTTACGACTCGCTGGATAATTGATCCCCCCACGGACTTTGTGCGGCAAAAGCACCCCCCAAGGTAGGACCCTCTGTGGGAGACTTCTTCTCCCGTTTGGAAGCTTCGGCTTCCGAATCCCCTGGCGCAGTCCTTTTCCTCCTCCGGTCGTCCTCCTTCATGGAGACGCTCGCTCCCTCGGTTAGAATGGGCAGCGTTGGGGGCCGCGTCCGCCTGTATTGTCCTTCCTAGTATCTTCCTTCAAGGGCTCCGGGTAGGGTGCGACCTGGAGCATCTTTCCCAATACCAGATTCTCCAAACCCTTAGGGAGGGGGGCCGAACACCGAATCAACTTCTCCTTTGTTAGCCAGTCCTGGTCAAAAAGCAAACTCTCAGAAATAACTTCGTAACAAATGAGAGATAGTATGTTCGGCCAGAAGATTCCTTACCTGTTCGGCGGCGCGGTTACTGCTCAGGCCCACGTCCTCGGTGATTTCCGAACACTCTACCTGAGGTCCGAAGAATGACTTGTACATCTCCTCGTGCATTAGGCCGAGGAAATTTTGGATGACACGCGGTCCCTCGGGATTGAACTCCCACAAGCAAAGGGGCCGGCGTTTGCAAGGCTGGACTTGACGAACCAGCATAACTTGTATTACCGCAACCAAACTAAAATCTCCATTGAAGAGATCTCGAATGCGGCTTTGCAGTATAGGCACGTCCTTGGCTGGACCCCAGCTCAGACCTCTGCTGATCCATGACATCAGTTGTGGTGGAGGGCCCGAGCGGAAAATAGGGGCGGCCGCCCACTTGGCACTTCTAGGAGCTGTGATGTAAAACCACTCCTATTGCCACAATTCAGACACCTCTGGAATGGAACCTTTGGGCCATGAAGCTCCCGTCATCTTGCATATTGAGGCACCTCCGTACGCTGCATGTTGCCCCTCGATCATCTTCGGCTTTACTTCAAAGGTCTTGAGCCACAGGCCAAAGTGAGGGGTAACCCGGAGGAAGGCCTCACACACGACAATAAATGTCGTGATATGAAGAAAGGAGTCCGGAGCTAGATCATGGAAATCTAGCCCATAATAAAACATCAAACCCCTGACGAAAGGATCCAAAGCAAGGCCTAGACCTCGGAGGAAGTGGGAGATGAACACGACGTTCTCGTTGGGTTCGGGGGAGGGGACGGCCTGCCCTCGGGCAGGCAGCCGATGCAAAACCTCGGCGGTCAGATATCTGGCCTCCCTCAACTTTTTAATGTCTTCTTCCGTGACGGAGGAAGGCACCCATCGGCCTTGAAGGCTAGATCCGGACATGATTGAAGGTTCGGAGCACCTGACCTAAACTTTGGGTGTTTGAGCTTGAGGTGGGGGAAGGATTCGATTGAGCACGGGAGGGAAAAATAAAAGCCTTGTCCCTTTATAAAGAGGGTGAATATCAAGCATCCTCTCCGTGGCCGTTTGGACTTGCCTATAGTCTAGGAGTCCTAGAAGCGGTTGGGTTACCCACGCCCGTATTGATGAGAATCCCGGAATAAGGGGACACAATCTCTGCTTTAACAAGACGTGCCAAGGAAACCGCCTCGCATGACGCGCTGAGGTGGGATAATAAAACGATTCGAATAAAGGCTTGGCCGTGGTGCGTCACACTACGGAATACGTCGGCAGATTAGATTTGTGTAAATATTATTCTCTCTATGGCAATATGTGGAAACTTATTTGCAGAGCCGGACACTATCTTTGTGTTCAAAATCTTCTATGAAGTACTTGGAGGAGGAACCCGCCTTGCAATGCCGAAGACAATCTGTGTACCGGACTCGTCGTCATTGAAGCCTGGTTCAGGGGCTACTGAGGGAGTCCTGGATTAGGGGGTGTCCGGATGGTCGGACTATACCTCCGGCTGGACTCCTGGACTATGAAGATACAAGATTGAAGACTTCGTCCCGTGTCCGGAAGGGACTTTCCTTGGCGTGGAAGGCAAGCTTGGCGGTACAGATATGTAGATCTCCTACCATTGTAACCGACTTTGTGTAACCCTAACCCTCTCCGGTGTCTATATAAACCGGAGGGTTTTAGTCCGTAGGACAACATACAGAACAACAATCATACCATAGGCTAGCTTCTAGGGTTTAGCCTCTCCAATCTCGTGGTAGATCTACTCTTGTACTACCCATATCATCAATATTAATCAAGTAGGACGTAGGGTTTTACCTCCATCAAGAGGGCCCGAACCTGGGTAAAACTTCGTGTCCCTTGCCTCCTGTTACCATCCGGCCTAGACGCACAGTTCGGGACCCCCTACCCGAGATCCGCCGGTTTTGACACCGACACATAGCATGGCAATATAAGCAATACATAGAAGTAACTCCCAAGGGTTTGATAATAACAGGGCAATAGGTTCTACCTCATGGACGAGGATTTAGAGCTCTCGGATGCTCTGCACCCCTATACGTACAATACCAGGAAAAAATACCGAGAAATTTGAAAAAAAATCTGGGATTTGGGGATATCAAACGTGGGTTCCCGATGTACTCCCGTCTGAAATTTGGTCAAAAAATACTAGGAAATGTATTCGCGGTAAAAAGACAAAAATTTCCTATGTATAGCAAAACACTGTTTGGGTGCATTTTTTCCGGGCAGTAATTCCCTCGCCACGGATACGTTTTTTGGTATTTTTTTCACGAAATTTCACATGGAAGTAGATTGGGAAACCCATGTTTGACATTCCGAAACTTTGGATTTTTTTGATTTTCTGGGAATTTTTTACGAATATTTTTCTTATAGGGGTGCGGAGCGCCTGAGAGCTCCTGTGTATTTTCCCTACCTCATCAACTACTTCCCAGTCCCACATGTTATCAAGTCCAAACCATGCAATGTTTGAGGGTTGAAACTAATGCATAAAAATTGGGTGATAAAGGGAATATGATCAAAGTGTTACTTGCCTTGTTGATGATCCGCAAAACCTAGAGACTCGTAGTAGCACGCTTCGCACTCCGGGTGTTCTATAGCAAACAAACAAACAATATCATACATAAGCAATCAAGCAAAGATGCACGGGTAAAACATGAGTAAGCAGATCTAACCATAAATTTCAACTTAAGAACTCTGGTTTGCAAAAAGAATCAAATCAAACGGAGAAAGAAACAAGATCCGATTACTAATCTGAGCTAAGGTAAAATTTTACTGTACCAAAATCTTGCTCAAGTTGGTTAAACGGAAAGAGGACTTCGAGATGAAGATCTAGGCACTTGAATCGCCTGATTCTGATAAACGAGCAAAAAGATAAACTAAAACGAAAATCAGATCAGAAATCGCGATCGAAAATAATCGCGAGAAATCCGAGAAAAAGAAAAACTGATGAACAGGCTAACGTACGAACGTTCGCTGTCTGCGGCTAACGAGTGAACACCATTCGTTAAAACGAACGTACGGACGAACGTCCGCTAAGTAACTAAATCGAGAAAACCGTCGAACCGGTCTATTCTAAAAAAACGAAACCTAGGGTTTTCTAAAAAATGAATCGGTCTTAAAATAAAACCGAACGGCGGCGACGGTGGTGTATACCTCCAGCGAGGCTCCGGCGAGGCGGGGCGGCTCCGGCGGGTTTCGGCTGCGGCGGCGGGGCGGCGGTGGGGCGACGGCGAGGCGCTGCGGCACGGCAGCGGCTTGCGGGCGGCGGGGCTCCGGCAGGTGGCGGCGGAGGGCGACGACTGCGGCGGCTTGGGGTCCCGAGGGGCCCTGGGCTCGGCTTATAAGGGGGGGCGGAGGCGGCTTGGGCGAGGGGGCACGGCGGCGGCGAGGCGTGTCTGGCTCGGACTCGCCCGTCGATGTCGGTGGCGGCGCGGGGTTGGGCTGGCTGGCTCGGCTAGGCTTCGGCACAGTCGGGCGCTGAAGTTTTTAAAAAGAAACAGATTCCGCCGAAAATAAATCCTAGAAAAATAAATAAAAATCTTAAAATTCCAAAACAAATTTTCACCATCTAAATAAAATATTTAGAACAAGATGAACATTTTCTTGGCCCTAAAATGCAATTTTGAAAATGTGCAATTTTTCTAATCCAAATAAAATAGTAATAAAATCCGAATAAAATCAAATATTTGATTTTAATATTTTTCCTCCAATATTTCATTTATTTTGGAGAAGTCATATTATCTCCTATCATATATTTTAACATGAAATATTTTCGGAGGGAAAATAATTAAAACCAAAAATCCTCGTTTCAATATTTGATAAAATTCAAATATGAAAAATAGTGAAATCCCCAACTCTCTCTCCGGGGTCCTTGAGTTGCTTAGGATTTCGAGGATCAAGCCAAAATGCAATAAAGTATGATATGCAATGATGACCTAATGTATAACATTCCAAATTGAAAATTTGGGATGTTAGAAACCTACCCCCCTTAAGATGAATCTCGCCCTCGAGATTCGGGTTGGCTAGAAAATAGGTGTGGGTGGTCTTTGCGAAGATCATCCTCTCGTTCCCAGGTGGCTTCGTCCTCGGTATGGTGGCTCCACTGAACTTTGCAAAACTTAATAACCTTGCTGCAGATAACTCGGCTGGCAAACTCGAGGATCTTGACTGGTTTCTCCTCATAAGTCAAACCATTGTCCAATTGAATCGCTTCCAGCGGTACTGTATCTCTCAGGGGAATGTCAGCCATCTCTACGTGACACTTCTTCAACTGAGAAATGTGGAACACATCGTGAACTCCTGACAATCCTTCGGGTAATTCCAACTTATAAGCAACTTCTCCCATACGCTCCAAAACTCTGTATGGTCCCATAAAGCGTGGCGCTAACTTTCCCTTAACTCCAAAGCGCTTAACTCCTCGGAGTGGTGATACTCGTAGATACACTTTGTCTTTGATTTCATAGACTACCTCCTTGCGTTTTGAATCTGCATAACTCTTCTGTCGGGACTGAGCTACCTTCAGTTTATCTCTAATCAATTTAACCTTCTCTTTTGATTCCTTAATCAAATCTGGTCCAAACAACTGACGGTCTCCAACTTCATCCCACAACAACGGTGTCCTGCACCTCCTTCCGTACAAGGCTTCAAAAGGTGCCATCTTCAAACTAGCCTGGTAACTATTGTGGTATGAGAACTCTGCGTAGGGCAAGTTATCATTCCAACTAGATCCATAATCTAGTGCACATGCTCTCAACATATCCTCCAGAATCCGGTTGACTCTCTCGGTCTGTCCATCTGTTTGCGGGTGAAAAGCTGTACTGAACTCCAGTCTGGTTCCCAAAGTTTCATGCAACTGATTCCAAAACTTTGAGGTAAACTGGGTTCCTCTATCTGATACAATGGTCCTTGGAACTCCATGCAAACATACGATCCTGGTCATGTATATCTTGGCCAACTTGGCACTTGTATAGGTAGTTTTCACTGGGATAAAGTGAGCTACTTTGGTCAAGCGATCAACTACTACCCATATGGAATCATATCCTGATTTGGTCTTGGGCGATCCGGTGATGAAATCCATGCCAAGCTTATCCCACTTCCATCCGGGTATTGGCATAGGCTGTAACAATCCGGCTGGCTTTTGATGTTCTGCCTTCACTCTCTGACATACATCACATACGGCTACATACTCAGCAATATCCTTCTTCATACCAGTCCACCAAAAACGTTCCTTTAAATCCACATACATCTTGGTGTTTTCGGGGTGTATCGAGTATGGTGATTCATGAACCTCTTGAAGTATTAACTTCCTGATCTCTGTGTTATTGGGCACATAAACACGGTCCTCAAACCACAATGTGTCGTGTTCATCCTCACGAAAACCTTTGGCCTTTCCTTTGCTCATTCTCTCTTTTATCTCGGCGATCTCTTTGTCATCCTTCTGAGCTTCTTGAATCTTTCCTAACAATGTAGACTGAACTTCCATTGTTGCAACAAAACCTCTAGGGACAATCTCCAATCGAAGTTCCCTGAGATCCTCTGCCAACTCCTTTGGCAATCCTGCACTTATGAGTGTGTTGGCATAACTCTTCCGGCTCAAAGCGTCTGCTACAATGTTGGCCTTGCCTGGATGATAGTGAAGCTTCATGTCATAATCCTTTATAAGCTCCAACCATCTCCTCTGCCTAAGGTTCAGCTCCTTCTGTGTGAAAATGTACTTCAAACTCTTATGGTCAGTGTATACATCGCAATGGTTTCCAATAAGATAATGTCTCCAAGTCTTCAACGCATGCACTACGGCAGCCAACTCCAAATCATCCGTGGCATAATTTAACTCATGCGGTTTCAGTTGTCGCGAGGCATACGAAATAACTCTTCCGTCCTGTATCAGTACTCCTCCAAGTCCTAAGCGAGAGGCGTCGCAATACACTTGGAAATCCTTGCGTATATCTAGCAGAATCAGTACTGGGGCTGTAGTCAGACGTTTCTTTAATTCCTGAAAACTCGCTTCACATTCTTCCGTCCATTTAAATTTGGTATCCTTCTTCAATAGCTCTGTCATTGGCTTCGCAATCTTGGAAAAATTCTCAATGAATCTCCAGTAGTATCCTGCGACTCCAAGAAAACTACTGATCTCGCTAACTGAGGTGGGTGCCAACCATTCAGTGACTGACTGAACCTTGGTGGGGTCTACTGCTATACCTTCTCCTGCTATAACATGTCCAAGGAATCCAACTTCTTTCAACCAAAACTCACATTTGCTGAACTTGGCATACAACTGATGTTCCCTGAGTTTCTCGAGAACTAAACGCAAATGCCCCTTGTGCTCCTCTTAATTCTTCGAGTATACCATTATATCATCAATGAACACCACAACAAACTTATCCAAATATTCCATGAACACCTTGTTCATCATGCTCATGAAATAGGCAGGGGCGTTAGTCAGTCCAAATGACATGACCGTATACTCATATAACCCGTACCTTGTGGTAAATGCAGTTTTTAGGTATATCCTTTTCCCGGATCTTCAGCTGGTGATATCCTAATCACAGATTGATCTTTGAAAACACCTTAGCTCCTTGCAACTGGTCAAACAAATCATTGATCATCGGCAGTGGGTATTTGTTCTTGATCATCACCTCATTCAATGCACGATAATCAACAACCATCCTTAGAGACTTATCCTTCTTCTCAACCAGAAGCACTGGGGCTCCCCATGGTGATGAACTCCGTCGGATGTAACCTTTCTCCAATAACTCCTTGATCTGCTTCTTAATCTCCTCTAGATCATTTGCGGGCATCCGGTAGGGTCTCTTTGATATTGGCCCGATACTTGGCAATAGCTCTATCAAAAACTCGATGTCTTGATCCGGTGGCATGCCTGGTAACTCCTCTGGAAAAACATCTAGGTAATCCTGCACTACAGGAACTTCCTCTTGAACAACTCCCGTGAGGGTATTTACTTGGCTCCTCCTAGGCGCATGCCTAGATACATACTTGATCCTTTTTCCCTCCGGGGTGGTGAGACAAATTGATTTACTAGCACAGTCAATGCTTCCTCCATACTTTGACGTCCATTCCATGCCTAATATCACATCCAATCCTTGTGACTCCAAAATTATTAGGTCTGACGGAAAAACATGGCTACCAATGGTTAGGGGTATCTGGTCACACCATCGGCTGGCCATATACTCTGCTCCAGGTGAACTTACTAACAGATGGGTCCTAAGGGTTTGGGTTGGTAGTTTAAACTTATCCATGAATCCCCTTGATATGTATGAATGTGATGCACCAGTATCAAAAAGAACAAGGGCGGTAAAAGACTTAACCAAAAACTTACCGATAACTGTGTCTGGCTGCCCTTCAACCTCCTCCACGTTAACGTGGTTCACTTGTCCTTTGTTGAATGGATTAGGCTTCTTCCCAGCACTCCCATTACCATTTCCATTCTTCACTTCAGGGCACTCCGTGGCATAGTGTCCAGTCTTCCCGCACTTGAAGCAAGTAATGTGACTTAGGTCTCTCTTGGCGGGTGTGGCTGGATTGGAGCGGGTCTGGTTGTTGCTTGTTCCGTTCCTAGTCCCATTCTTGGAACCATTGTGGTTATGCGAACTTCCTCCGTTGTGGTTATGACCTCCATGGATATGAACAAGTCCTCCCGAGTTCGGGGTTAGACGAGGCTTCTGCTGAGCTCCTGAGATGTACCTTCCTTATCCATACTTCCTTTTGCGGCTCTCAATTTGCTGCTGCTTCTTCAATCATAAGAGCCTTGTCTACCAACTCCTAGTAGTTGTTAAATGTTGCCACCATCAACTACATGCTCATCTCATCGTTCAGCCCTTCCATAAACTTCTCCTGCTTCGCGGCATCTGTGGCCACATCGTCAGGGGCATAATGAGACAGCTTACTAAATTCATCCATGTACTTCCCCACAGTACGGTTCCCTTGGCGCAAGTTGCGAAACTCACGCTTCTTCATGCTCATAGCTCCCGTTGAGACATGGGCGGTGCGAAATGCTTGCTGAAACTGATCCCATGTAACAGTGGCTATAGGATAGGTGACTGTGTAATTCTCCCACCATGAGGTTGCTGGTCCATCCAACTGATGTGCGGCAAAGCACACCTTCTCAGCATCCGTACATCCTGCAGTGGTTAACTCCCTTCCAATCCTACGGAGCCAATCATCTGCCACTATTGGCTCGATGCTACTGGAAAACACCGGCGGCTGCAACCTCAGAAAGTGGGCTAAGTTGTCAACTGCTGGTGGTGGTGGTGGGTTGTTGTTGTTGTTGCCTTGATTCTGAACTAACAACTGCATCAGTGTATTCTGCTGTTGGATCAACTAAGTGAGCTCCGGTGGGAAAGTAAATCCGGGGTCACGTCTCGGAGGCATCTGAGGGTTTAGAGGGAAGAGAATAGAGTAGAATGAGGTCTAGTCAGAGAAACACTACCCATATGCACATGAGACAAACACAATCATATCACTCAATCAATCAAGCAAGGGCATACAATCGATCTAACTATCGTTACAAAAGTGCTCGGACTATACTATATACATGGTGGAATACTACTACTGATGTGGTGGTCTACTAGAAATATTGATCAGTCGAAGACTCCATGATGTCTGCTCCAGCTTCGTCTTCATAGTCATCATCGCTATCGTCGGGGTCCGAGTCGGTGTCGTCGATGATGATGTAGTCTTCAGAACAAATCTCCTTGGGTTCATCGTCTTCTCCTCCTGGCGCGGGGTCTCCCATGAATACTCCTAGCTTCCTTTCCAGATCGTCATTCTTCTCCACTAGTACAATGATTTCCTCCTCATAATCTTCGCGAGTATCCTTGAGTTCTTCCTCCAGTTCCGTGATCCTTGTCATTGCCTTCTTCAGATCTATCATGCCTGCGCACATCTGGTTCTCCTGGCGACGAATGTGCTGGTTTAACTCCTGGATGAAAGCTGCGATTGATCTATCCTTCCTGGTGCTGATCATCTCCCATTGCTCATCTCGGCACCCACAAATCTGATAGATAGTATCCTTAAGCTCCTTATGGTAAACTTCTCCAATGCGTCCCACGGTGATGTGGGCTGCCATACTCTTTCCTAGACTCCAGGTTGGTGCATCAAAGGAAAACTCTATGGGTTTAGTGACTGGCGCGAATGTCCTTCCTGGAACTTGGACTTGAATCATCCATCTCTCCTCTTCTAGTAAAGTGGCGTTGTAAGTCCCGGTGAAGCTTGGTATTCCAATGTTCAGGTACTTAGTGACTTCCTTCAAGTGTCGTCCAAACGGTGCTTCTTCATCCGGTTGTGCAAACTTGTTCCTTGCGTCCGCCATCCTAAAGAGTAGAAAATGGAGAGGAGTCAGAAATGAGAAGAGAGTAGTGATCTAGGGCTTTAGCTTAGTGGTCGTGTCCTACACTCAGTGTGTGCTCTGATACCATCTTTGTAGCAACCCGACCTCAAACAGTCAAGTCTCTATGCTTCAGTGTCATCCCTCAATCGGTAATGCTGACACACACAGTACTCGAAGGATTTTATAACAGAGTAGCAATCACACACTTATTACATCGAATTTCTCAAAAGAGAACTTACTACAATAGTATGGCTTAAGGCCATCTAACACGATAACAGTGGAAGGCTTGGAAGATAAAGTGAGTCCATCAACTCCAACGGCATAGCTGTATTACAATAGTATGGCTTAAGGCCATCTAATACGATAACAGTGGAAGGCTTGGAAGATAAAGTGAGTCCATCAACTCCAACGGCATAGCTGAGCTACACGGCAACGAACTAACAAACCTTACTCCTCATTTGAAAAGTCTGCAACATAATACATTGCCGCCCGAAAATGGGTCAGCACATGGAATATGCTGGCAATATAACACATTAGAGCAAGAACAGAATAATGCTACCACTATATGCATATTGGGCTGGTGGAAAGCTCCATGGTTATAGTTTTGCGAAAAGCCATTTTTTCCAACAACAAAGGAATAGATTTTATTTAACTATCATGGTAGTTGAAACATCATTGAGAAGGTTCCTCCAACTCAATTCCAATTAAAAGTAATTATCAACCCAACAATATTAATTTAGAGTCATCAGATACATATGATAATCCAAGTACTAGATACTCAAGATGTCCATAACCGGGGACACGGCTAACCATGATTAGTTTGTACACTCTGCAGAGGTTTGCGCACTTTTCCCCACAAGACTCGATCTCCTCCGTTGGATTTCGCGCACTACATGGTATTTGAGAAACGGATGACCTAGACACAGTCTTTCAGAAGCATTAACTCTCTACTTCGGATAGACTATACCACCTACAACCCACTACATCTGCTAGTCTACCTCTTCAAGAGCTTCACGCAATTTACTCAACTATGCTAGAGCCCATAATAGCTTCTGGCTGCACACGGAAGTTTCTAGCATGAAATATCTCAGTTCCCTTTGAGCCTGGGTGGCGGACCTTAGGATTATCACACGGGTACTCCGGGATATCCTAGGACAACACTGGATTCTCCAGGTGCCCGACAAGAAATCCACCAAGATGTGTATTAATGTTGCCACCTTCAGTTGAACCATTAATTAACAATCTCACATCTTTCATGGATTCACTCACTCAAACCACGTCTATGAGCATAGCATGGCAATATAAGCAATACGTAAGAAGTAACTCCCAAGGGTTTGATAATAACAGGGCAATAGGTTCTACCTCATCAACTACTTCCCAGTCCCACATGTTATCAAGTCCTAACCATGCAATGTTTGAGGGTTGAAACTAATGCATAAAAACTAGGTGATAAAGGGAATATGATCAAAGTGTTACTTGCCTTGCTGATGATCCGCAAAACCTAAAGACTCGTAGTAGCACGCTTCGCACTCCGGGTGTTCTATCGCAAACAAACAAACAATATCATACATAAGCAATCAAGCAAAGATGCACGGGTAAAACACAAGTAAGAATATCTAACCAGAAAGTTCAACTTAAGAACTCCGGTTTGCAAAAAGAATCAAATCAAACGGAGCTACGAAACTCAAACGGCGAAAGAAACAAGATCCGATTACTAATCTGAACTAAGGTCAAATTTTACTGTACCAAAATCTTGTTCAAGTTGGTTAAACAGAAAGAGGACTTCGAGACGAAGATCTAGGTGCTTCAATTGCCTTATTCTGATAAACGAGCGAAAAGATGAACTAAAACGAAAATCAGATCAGAAATCGTGATCGAAAATAATCGCGTGAAATCCGAGAAAAAGAAAAACTCACGAACAGGCTAACGAACGAACGTTCGCTGTCTGCGGCTAACGAGTGAACACCGTTCATTAAAACGAACGTACGGACGAACGACCGCTAAGTAACTAAATCGAGAAAACCGGCGAACCGATCTATTCTAAAAAAACGAAACCTAGGGTTTTCTAAAAAAACGAATCGGTTTTAAAATAAAACCGAACGGCGGAGACGGCGGCGTATACCTCCGGCGAGGCTCCGGCGAGGCGGGGCGGATCCGACGGGGTTCGGCCAAAAATAAATCCTAGAAAAATAAATAAATATCTAATAATGCCAAAACAAATTTTCATCGTCTAAATAAAATATTTAGAACAAGATGAACATTTTCTTGGCCCTAAAATGCAATTTTGAAAACGTGCAATTTTTCTAATCCAAATAAAATAGCAATAAAATCTGAATAAAATCAAATATTTGATTTTAATATTTTTCCTCCAATATTTCATTTATTTTGGAGAAGTCATGTTATCTCCTCTCATATATTTTAACATGAAATATTTTCGGAGGGAAAAATAATTAAAACCAAAAATCCTCGTTTCAATATTTGATAAAATTCAAATATGAAAAACAGTGAAATCCCCAACTCTCTCTCCGGGGTCCTTGAGTTGCTTAGGATTTCGAGGATCAAGCCAAAATGCAATAAAGTATGATATGCAATGATGACCTAATGTATAACATTCCAAATTGAAAATTTGGGATGTTACAACTCATTTGTCAAAGAAGCAACTTAGTTTTACCTCTTCCCCTTCCTCTTTCGTTTCCTCCGGAGCCATCCTAGATCTCGGGACGAGATCCTCTTGTAGTGGAGTGTTGTGACGCCCCGAGACCGATGTGCCAGGTGTCTTCCAGTTATTCGTTGTTGTTGCCTTGTCATTCACTTGCGTGTTGCATCTTGCCATGTCATCATGTGCATTGCATCCTCATATTTTTAAAACTTACATCCGTCCGGGTTCCCCCAGTTCTCTCCATTGTACGTTCTGAGCCCAGACACACTCGCACGCGCCCGCGGCACCTCTGAAATATTATTTTATAAGTGGCCGAAAAATGTTCTCGGAATGGGATGAAAGTTGGTGTGCGGTGTTGTTATGTTGTCAGTAGGCCGCCTGCCAAGTTTCATCGCATTCGAAGTCTGTTTGACGCCCCAACGGATAACTATAGCGACAATATAGTCGGTCAAACGTCGGACGTTTTCGGTCTCCGGAAGCAGTTGTCGGGCTGCTGTACTTCCCTCTCATCTCAGCCCAAGCTCTCTAGCACATCCCACTAGCCCATCTATCTAACCCCCCCCCCTCCGCTCCGGACCCTTCGATCGAGATTGAATGGCTCTGAAATGGCCTCAAACCCCCTAACCCTAACCCTTTCCCTATATAAACACACCCCTTCCAAATTTGGGCATCTCCTAGCCTCCACCTACCTTATAGCCTTCCCCTCGGGATCCCCGCAGCCGCCAGCCACCTCCATCCTCGTTTTCAGCACCGGCGCACTCCCCCACCGCCACTTGTAGCCGCCAGGCAGGCCAGCCACCACCCTGCATCGCCCTCCCCGCTGCCTGCAACCACTGGGGAGCTGCCACGCGTCCCCAGCGCGTCCCCTGCCTGCTCGCCGCCACCGCAAGCACACCCAGGCCCGCACGAAGCCCGCGGAGCCCATCCGAGCCCGACCCCGTGCGCCCCTGGCTCCCTCGCCAGCTCTCCTGATTCCCTGCTCGATCTCCTCGCCGCCGCCTCGTCCTTGCGCTCCGGCCACCAGGGGCCTCACCGGAGCAAGGGCGCCCGACCTCGCCGCCTTGCAGCCAGGTCGCTGGCGGGCAACCCAGGCCGACCCTGCCTCCTCTCTCCCCGTCATCCTCCATTTTTCCTCTCTCTCGCTCTTCGATCACAAGATCTATCTCTCTCTCCTGCAGGTACCCGCGCCGCCCCACCCCTAGCTCGCCATGCCCCGCCGCCGCGACCAGATCCGGCTGAGATCCGTCGGATCCGGCCACCAATGCCCCATTCCCTGCTTCCTCCGCTCGCCGGAGTCGCGCTGGTGCCTCCACCCACCTGCCATCGCCGCCCTGCCCCCCTACTCGTGCGAGCGCACGAGGAGGACGACCTCCAGCCCCATGGGCCGCGACCTCCTCGGCCCAACATCGCCAGCAGCTCCAAGGCCCAGCTACGCGCCCCCTGCCGGCCTCCCTCCTCCACCGAACGGGTCGAAACCCATGGGTGAGCTGCCTCCCCAACGCATGTTCCTGCTAGGCCTACGAATAGTTTCGGCCCAATGTATTTTTTTCCTGCCTCTGCGATTTTCCTATTTATTCCAGAGAAACCACTTTTACAGAAAAGTCCCTCTAGATCATGCATTTAATAACTCACAATTGGTGCATCGGTTTAAAATGATTTGTATATGAAAAATGACTAGAATTACATCTAATTTCATAATATCCAACTTTCATGCATGTTTAAAATGTTGTTTGGTTAATTTTGCTCTAATGTCATGTTAAAATGCTTTATTTCATAACTAAATAACCGTAGCTCCAAATTTAGTAAACTTTATATGTAAATGGGGTAGAAGAATGCCTAGTTTAACATGGTGCACTCATCTTGCATGTTTAACAACTCTAAAATATGGTTTAGGGCAGAACAGTACCAAATTCATAATATGCATATGAGGATTTTTCCGGACTTGTTGCTTGTTGTTCTGGCCTCATTTAAACTTGCTAAAATCTGTAGTTTTCATATGCTTCACCTCTTTCCATGTTTAACAACATTTAATATTGTTGGGTACATAACAGAGAGAGAACTAAATAATTGATGTGGTGTTTCGTCAACATGCATCTTGTTACATGTTGAGCTCCACTTAACTTGTAGTTTTGCTTGTGCACTTTGCCATGCCATGCCTCATTAAACCGGACATGCATCATACTTGGTTGTGCATCATGCCATGTTTATGTGATGGTTGTTTAATATGTTGCTTGCTTCTTTCCGGGTTGCTTCTCTCGTTAGCTTCGGTTTCGTTCTGGAGTTGTGAGGATCCGTCCGGCTACGTCTGTTTATATCCTTCATGGACTCGTTCTTCTTCCTTGCGGGATCTCAGGCAAGATGACCATACCCTCGAAATCACTTCTATCTTTGCTTGCTAGTTGTTTGTTCTATCGCTATGTCGTGCTACCTACCACTTGCTATATCATGCCTTCCATATTGCCATGTCAAGCCTCTAACCCACCTTTCCTAGCAAACCGTTGTTTGGCTATGTTACCGCTTTTGCTCAGCCCCTCTTATAGCATTGCTAGTTGCAGGTGAAGTTGAAGTTTGTTCCATGTTGGAACATGGTTATGTTGGGATATCACAATATATCTTAATTTAATTAATACATCTATATACTTGGTAAAGGGTGGAAGGCTCGGCCTTATGCCTTGTGTTTTGTTCCACTCTTGCCGCCCTAGTTTCCATCATACCGGTGTTATGTTCCTTGATGTTGCGTTCCTTACGCGGTTGGGTGTTATGGGAACCCCTTGACAGTTCGCTTTGAATAAAACTCCTCCAGCAAGGCCCAACCTTGGTTTTACATTTTCCTAACAACCTATTACCCTTCCCTTGGGTCGGCCAACCCGAGGGTCATCTTTATTTAACCCCCCCCCCCCGGGAGGGGCCAGTGCTTCTCTAAGTGTTGGTCTGAACTGAGCTGCCTGCGGGGGCCACCTCGGGGAAACTTGAGGGTTGGTTTTACTCGTAGCTAGTCTCATTCGGTGTTGCCCTAAAACAAGATACGTGCGACTCCTATCAGGATTGTCGGCACATCGGGCTGCTTTGCTGGTCTTGCTTTACCATTGTTGAAATGTCTTGTACCCGGGATTCCGAGACTGGTCGGGTCTTCCAGGGAGAAGGAATATCCTTCGTTGACCGTGAGACCTTGTGATGGGATACGTTGGGACACCCCTACAGGGTTTAAACTTTCGAAAGACGTGCCCGTGATTATGTGGCAGATGGGAATTTGTTAATGTCCGGTTGTAGAGAACTTGACACTTGACTTGATTAAAAATTCATCAACCGCGTGTGTAGCCGTGATGGTCTCTTTTCGGCGGAGTCCGGGAAGTGAACACGGTTCTTGTGTTATGCTTGAACGTAAGTATATTCATGATCACTTCTTGATCACTTCTAGTTCACGCCCGTTGCGTTGCTTCTCTTCTCGCTCTTATTTGCGTATGTTAGCCACCATATATGCTTAGTGCTTGCTGCAGCTCCACCTCCTTACCTTACCCTACCGATAAGCTTAAATAGTCTTGATCTTGCGGGTATGAGATTGTTGAGTCCTCATGGCTCACAAATACTTCCAAACAGTTCAGGTGCGATGATGCCAGTGCAGGTGACGCAACTGAGCCCAAGTGGGAGCTCGATGAAGATCATGTTCAATGTTTTATGTCTTTTCCGGTTGATCAGTAGTGGAGCCCAGTTGGGACGATCGGGGATCTAGCATTTGGGGTTGTCTTCTTTTACTTTGGTTCTGTAGCCGGACCTTGATTGTATTCTGGATGATGTATGTTTAACTTGTTTTTTGTGTGAAGTGGCGATTGTAAGCCAACTCTTTATCCCTTTCTTATTCAGTACATGGGATTGTGAAGATTACCCCTCTTGCGACAAACCTACCATGCGGCTTGTGACGCCCTCGATTCAATCGTACACTAATCATACACGCAAATGTGTACGATCAAGATCAAGGACTCACGGGAATATATCACAACACAACCCTAGACATAAATTAAAATAATACAAGCTTTATATTACAAGCCAGGGGCCTCGAGGGCTCGAATACATAAGCTCGAATACACAAGAGTCAGCGGAAGCAACAATATCTTAGTACAGACATGAGTTAAAACAAGTTTGCCTTAACAAGGCTAGCACAAAAGCAACATTGATCGAAAAGGCAAGGCCTCCTGCCTGGGAGCCACCTAACTACTCCTGGTCGTCGACGGTCTTCACGTAGTAGTAGGCACCCTCGGGGTAGTAGTAGTAGTCATCAGTGGCGTCGTCTGGCTCCTGGGATCCGTCATCTGGTCACAACAATCGGGTATGGGGAAAAAGAGGTAGCAAAGCAACCATGAGTACTCATCCAAAGTACTCGCAAGACTTACATCAAGTCTAAACTAAGTATGCATCTGTATCAAACGAATGGGTTGTATCTGTGGACTAAACTACAGAATGCCAGAAGAGAAGGGGAAATCCTAGCCTATCAAAGACTAGCATCTTCAAGCATCTTGCAGCATATAGAAGAGTACAGATCAACATAATGTAAAGTAGTAGTAGTGTTATCAACCTCGGCCAGAGATCCTTTCTCGACTCCCTGCGAGAAAGCAATCCCAGAGCCATACTATCCATTTCTCATAACCATTTAGCATCTCAAGTATCCAATTCTAGTTATATCGATTGGGATACAACTCCAAGTGTCCATTACCGTAGGACAGGCTATCGATAGATGTTTTCTTCCCTACAGGGATGCACCAACTTGCCCACCACGCTCGATTAACTCCGGCCAGACACACTTTCCTGGGTCATGCCCGGCCTCGGCCAAACACTACGCCGCAACCCGACCTAGGCTTAATAGAGAGGTCAGCACGCCAAACTAAACCTATGCCCCCAGGGATCATGGGACATCGCCCCGAGAACTCCTGCACATTCCGTGGGCGGGCGGTGAGCAGACCTAGCTACCTCCTTAAAAAGGCAGGAGCTTACTAGTCTAACCCGGCGCGCGCCGCTCAGTCGCTCACGTCTAATAAGCTTTGGCTGATGCATGCGACGTAGAACGCCCATACAATGCCCACGTGATGGTTAGTGCTATCAGGCTAGAGGCCCCTCGGATCAAATATCCAAATCATAGTGGATTATGAACGCGCAGTAACAAGCAGAGACTCACGAAAGATGTGACCCCATCACCCCATCTCGAGTACTTGCGGCTAGGGCTAAGAATGCTCGGCCACACCTCGTAAGTGTCTTGCAGGCACCTTCTGGGTCAACCCGACTCCACATCACTCGCTATTAAGCTCGCGCGGGTACCCCTCATGGCCGACCCGTCTTTAGTAACATGGTTCAGTGTAAAGTCATAGTAACCATCGTAACTGTGTGTCTAACGCCAAGGGGGAAAACCCGAGGAATCACCCCTGGTGAATTCCACTCGATGTTGTCATCAAGGTGAACGTAAGAGGATCCACCCTCGAGGTTCACACTTGAGGGGTTGCATGACGGAGCCGTAACAGAAGTGGTTAAGGAGGAAATCACCCTCGATGACCTCGACCATATAGCTACACTGCAGATATCTCATCAAGAGTGATGTAAGAGGTTCAACCCTCGGCACTCGATGGTAACTCTGCAGAGCCGTACAACTAGGGGTGATGTGCGGTGTCGGGGCTGGGATGTCGATCACGTTGGTCGAGTCATCGAACATAAAGTGAGGCAACTGGGACAAGGTGGGTTCATTGATGGATCTCCAACCAACCTATACTAAGTAGTTTAGGATAAGCAAGTAAGGTATGAAAGCAGGTAACAAAAACAGGCTATGCATCAGAGTAGGATCATACATAAAGCAGTAGCAGTTTTAATGCAAGCATGAGAGGGAAAGAAATGGGCGATATCGGAATGCTCAAGGGGGGTATGCTTGCCTGGAAGCTCTGCTGAAAAAGAAGAAGTGTTGTCGGCGTAGCCGATCACAGGGGCGGCATCGGTCTCGGGGTCTACCGGAGAGAAGAGGGGGAAGAAACGGTAAATACAGAGCAAAAAGATGCATCACTAAGCATTACATGACGATAGGTAGAGCTAGGGTTGTCCTAATGTAGTACTACACGTTGCAGACAAAGGGGATAAACATCCGAGGATGAATTCCCGGCGTTAGACGAATTCCGGACAGGTGGAAGAGGGGGAACGGTTCCCTGTTCATCATTCTTGGGGCATGTGACAGATGAAAGGACCATGTATTTGGATTCGTTGGATTTTTCTGAGCAACTTTCATGTAGAAAACATTTTCATCCGAGTTACGATTTATTTTCTATGATTTTCCGAAGTTTAAAACAATTTCTGGATTTATTATTATTTCTAAATTAAATACTAAAATGCTAGGTGCACCCAGCTCTGCGTACAAAGAAGTGTACCAGAGGCTGATAGGTGGGCCAGGGGGTCCCAGTTGACCAGTCAACGTTTGACTGGTCAACACAGGGTGGGGTCCCCCTATCATAGACTCATCTAACTAATTGCAAATTAGGTAGTTTAATTAGCAGGTTAAGTTAATTAAGCAAGTTTTAATTAAGTTTAACTAATAGGATAATTAATTATATATATATATATTTAAAGTCCTTTTTTAACCTTTTTTTAGGGGCGTGGGCCCCAATAGGCCAGTGGCCCAGGTGAGTTTAGCGGGTGCGGCTAAACGCGTGCGGGCGCCCGTGTGTGGCGAGCGCCCGAGGCCACCAGGAGCGCTGCTGGGCTCGCACGGCCGCTCAAGGCGCCGGTGGCCATAGCCAGAGGCGCGCCCGGGTGACCTAGGAAGGGAGCGGGCAGGACGAGGGGGTGGCCGGCCAGCCGGCGATGCGGGCGTGGAAGGTGAGCAGGGGAAACGCGGCGCGGGCGACGGCAGCAATGGCGCAGCAGCAGCAGGCGTAGGATCGAAAGTATGTCTAGAGGGGGGTGATTAGACTACTTGACCAAATAAAAACTTTTCCTCTTCCAGATTTTAGTTCTTGGCAGATTTTAGCAACTTTGGACAAGTCAAGCAATATTAACACAATTCAAGCAAGCATGCAAAGAGTATATGAGCAGCAGAAAGTAAAGCATGCAACTTGCAAGAATGTAAAGGGAAGGGTTTGGAGGATTCAAACACAATAGGAGACACGGATGTTTTTTTCGTGGTTCCGATAGGTGGTGCTATCGTACATCCACGTTGATGGAGAATTCAACCCACGAAGGGTATCAGTTGCGCGAGTCCACGGAGGGCTCCACCCACGAAGGGTCCACGAAGAAGCAACCTTGTCTATCCCACCATGGTCGTCGCCCACGAAGGACTTTCCTCACTAGCGGTAGATCTTCACGAAGTAGGCGATCTCCTTGCCCTTACAAACTCCTTGGTTCAACTCCACAATCTTTTCGGAGGCTCCCAAGTGACACCTAGCCAATCTAGGAGACACCACTCTCCAAGAAGTAACAAATGGTGTGTTGATGATGAACTCCTTGCTCTTGTGCTTCAAATGATAGTATCCCCAACACTCAACTCTCTTTCACAGGATATGGATTTGGTGTAAAGAAGATTTGAGTGGAAAGTAACTTGGGGAAGGCTAGAGATCAAGATTCATATGGTAAGAACGGAATATCTTGGCCTCAACACAAGTGTAGGTGGTTCTTTCTCAGAAAAGTAAGTTGGAAGTGTAGGTTTGTTCTGATGGCTCTCTCCATGAATGAAGAGGTGGTGGAGGGTTATATATAGCCTCCACACAAAATCTAACCGTTACACAACTTGCCAATCTCGGTGGGACCGAATTGTTAAACTCGGTCGGACCGATTCAGCAAAGCTAGTGACCGTTAGGGTTTTTGGTGGGACCGACATGCAACTCGGTAGGACCGATATGGTTAGGGTTAGGGCATAACGTAATCTCAGTGAGACCGATTACACAAACTCGGTGCGACCAATTTTGGTAATAATCTAACCAGAGAGTTGGTCAGGTAAACTCGGTGGGACTGATCGCTCATTTCGGTGAAACCGAAACGTTACGAAGGGGAAACAGAGAGTTTACATTGCAATCTCGGTGGGACCGATCGCTCATCTCGGTAAGACCGAAATGTTACGAAGGGAAACAAAGAGATTACAATCCCATCTCGGTGAGACCTAGATCCCTATCGGTGAGACCGATTTGCCTATGGTTTGTGGCAGTGGCTATGACATTTGAACTCGGTGGTGCCGGATAGAAAGAATCGGTGGGGCCGAGTTTGACTTTTGGTTTAGGTCATATGTGGATGTGAGAAAGTAGTTGAGGGTTTTGGAGCATATCACTAAGCATTTTGAGCAAGAGCCTCATTAAGCAACACCTCATCCCTCCTTGATAGTATTGGGTTTTCCTATAGACTCAATGTGATCTTGGATCACTAAAATAGAAAATGTAGAGTCTTGAGCTTTGAGCTTGAGCCAATCCTTTTGTTCTTAGCATTTTGAGGGGTCCACTTTTCTCATCCATGCCATGCCGATCATTGAGCTTTCCTGAGATATTAATCTTGAAATAGCATTAGCTCAATGAGCTATATGTTGTTAGGAATTACCAAAACCACCTAGGGATAGTTGCACTTTCAATCTCCCCCTTTTTGGTAATTGATGACAACATGTAGATCAAAGCTTTGACAAATGATAAAAAGAGTGAAAAACATTGTCTCTTTGAGAAGTATGTGAAAAGCAAGAGCTCCCCCTAAATTTGTGCGTAGTTTAAGATTTTCTTTGGACTGCAAATGCACAATGAGTTAGGAACATCTTGGTGGAGCGCTCAAAATGATAATAATGAAATACATGCACTCATCATCAAGCAACGTGAATGATCATATATGGGGATATAAAAAGATAATGCCATCCAACCAGCATTAAGGTAGCGTATGATCAAACACATGATCATCCAAGTATCACACAAAAGCATAAAGTATCGCAAACAAGCAAATAAACAAAGTTTAACCACCAACCAATAAGAGAGAATAAAAAGCAACACTCTCTCTTGAAGCCTATGATCTATACATTTTCTCCCCCTTTGGCAACAAGTTACCAAAAAGTTCATAAAAATGCATAGTGCTAGATCGACTCTCAGGCTTGGTCTTCAGGTGGTGGTGTAGATAACACGCCAAGGATGAAGGCATCAGTTGATGTAGATGGAGCTGGTGGAGTGGGTGCTGGAGCTGGTGGCACTGAAGCTGTAGCTGGTGCAGATGAAGTTGCTCTGGTGTCTGTAACAGGCACTGCAGCGGATCTCTGTCCTCTGGGCACTCTAGCAAAAGCATCAGTGGTAGACTTGCCCTTCTTCTCCTGCACTTCATCCTGAAGTTGCTCCACAACGGACTGGATCTCAGTGACCTTCACATCTAAGTCATAGAACTTCTGCTCCATGATCCTCTCCAAGCTCTCTGGTTTTTAGTCAGGGTAGCCAATCCCTTCTCAATCCTCAGAGTGGAGGCAATCAAGTGGTCAAGCTGATCTTGCTTGCTCTTCAGAAGATACTGAGATGCCTCATCAGTGGTTGGCATCTTTGCAGCCTTTTCAGCCCTTGTCTTCTCCATCTTTGCTTGTGCGTGCATGGAAGATGGTTCATTTTCGTCCATCACCATAGTGTTGTCCTCAAAGTCGGGGTAGATGGGCATGTGTTCCTTGTCCAAGAGATATGTGCCAGTGCCCATCTTGGAGTTGATTAGCTCCTAGATCTATGGGGCATACCCACAACTCCTCTTCTGATCTGCAGCTGTTCTCTTTATGGTTTCCACAATTAAGCTCATGACTTTGAACTTTTGAGGCACATCAAATATGTGAAGCAAGTTAATTGCATGGCCTCTGATCATCTTGTGATCACCTGACTTTGGCAAGAGAGTGTGCCTGAGGATCCAGTTGATCGTTGGCAAACCTGACAGAAGGTAATGTACTGATCCAAACTTGTGTGTCTCAAGAGCAGCATGTGGGATCTCTTTGTACATATCTGCCATGGTGTTGTGATCCTTCTTCTTCTTGGCATAGACATCCAAGTCATCTTCACTCTCCTCAGGAGCAATGATCAATTTTGCCCATTCTTCAACTGTTGACTGGTACCTCGTACCTTCAGACATCCAGACAATCCTTCCATCTTGGTAGAAATGAGCTGTGGAGTAGAACTGCATAATAAGCTCATCATTCCACTTTGTGAGCTTCTGAGCCACAAACTCATCGAGTCCACATGCCTTGAAGCTGTCATATACACCAGGGAAGTGATCCTCATTTTCCTCAATGAATTTCCAATCAACCCATCTCATGTCACACACTATGGGCTTCTTGTCAAGTAAGATAGTCTCATAGAAGTCATGTTGTTCCTTTCTATGGAACCTGTAGTCCACATCACTCCTTCTCCTGGTGGCATATGGATCAGGCTCTCTCCATAGCCTTAAACCTGAATCCTTCCTGATTTTCATGTTCTCTGCAACTGGGTGGGGATCATTGTGATCTGGAATTTTGGGCTTCAACTTTCTCAAAACAACAGAATCATCTTCTTCTTCAGCAGCTTGAGGCACTGGGGCCTTGTTTTCTCCTCAGCAGGGATGTTCCTGGTGCTCCTCTTGGGTTTTGGCTTTGGAGCTGGAGCAGCAGTCTTAGGAGCAGTCTTAGGCTTAGATGGAGCAGCCCCTGCCCTTATAGCATCTCCCATAAGCTTTTGAGCTTTGGGTGCTGGTGCTGCATCCTCTTCCTCTTCCTCTTCTTCAGAAGATCTGCCAAGCACTCTTCCAGTGGTCTTCTTGACCCTTTCCTTCCTTTTCTTTTCTGCCACAACCTGTTCTTTGGGTGCAGATCCCAAAGTCTCTTAAGTGGATGTTCTGGCTTTTGACATGGGAACTCTCTTGGCAGGAACCTTTTGCTTCATTCCTGGCTTAGTGGCAGCAGTTGTGCCATATTCCTTTTTTAGGACTTTCCTCTTTGAGGTGGCCTCTTCCTCAACAGCCACATAGTCCTCATCCTCGGAATCTGAGGTTTCCTTCTTTCTGGCCCTGGTGGCTGCCTTAGGCAAGTTGCTGGGTGTACTCCTGCTTCCTTCATCAAAGCTGCTAGAGGGACTAGTGCCCTCACTCATGTTCACTTGCTCCTCAGACTTGTTCTGACTGTCACTCTGATCTGACATGATGCAAACACTGACAGTAGACCCTGTGAATAGATTATAGATGAGGTAGATTGGATAAGCATCACAAAGTATAGAGGTTTTTGCAAAAGAATGAGTTAAAAACTTAGTTTTAGTTTTCCACAGAAAGCATTTCGGATCTACCGATTTGCAAACTCGGTGATACCGAAGCAGCTTTTGCAACCTAAACTAGTGAACTCGGTCAGACTGAGTCACAGTTCGGTGGCACCGAGACTGCTAGGGTTTCACAAAGTATTGAACTCGGTCACACCGATTTGCAATTCTCGGTCAGACCGAGAATCACATGTGCAATGGCCTTAGCCAAATCGGTGGAACCGATTTCAACAACTCGGTCGGTCTGAGCTGATTTCGGCGGAAACCTAACCCTAAATTTTTAATCCATGACTAAACTACGGAGTGATTTCGCTGGATAGAGTGATCTCAATCGTGGCAAGATACATGGCAAAACAATGTGCTAAGAATCGGAGGGGGAATAGCACAAGGATCAAGTCCATACCCTAGTGCGGCGATGGACCTGCTACGGCGGCAACGCCGGAGATGATTCCCGTTGACGGTAGCGGAGACCAGTGGCGGGAGGCAGCTGGCGATGAGGAGGACGATCCGGAGACCCAGGGAGGCAGAGCAGGCTGAGCGCGGGCGAAGGGATTTGGAAAATTTTCCAAATTTTGGGCCGCGGGTATATATAGCCTGACTTTGTCAGTGTGACCGAGTGGAACAACTCGGTGGCACCGAGATTCATAACTGCAAGCAGTTACTGAAACTCGGTGTGACCAAAAAGTTCAAATCGGTTGCACCAAGATTGAAAACCTAGATCGACTTAGTGATCTCGGTATGACCGAAATGGATGAATCGGTCAGACCAAAACGCACAAAGAAGTTTTGGATTTTTAAGTCTATGAAGAATCGGGGACTCCGAGTGCTCCTCACACAGAGTGGTTCAAATCTGACTTGATCAAACTTTGTGATGTAGCATGAATAGAGTTTGAGACGAGAAAAGCATAGATAGCTAGAGAAGGTTCTTAGGCATTCTTGTCCATCCACTTGGCAAAAGAAAAAAGAATCAAACAATCAAAACAACAAGTGGATGTCCTCGAATGAGTAAATTATGCAACCAACATGCTCACAGAATAAAATGGCAAATGAAATATGTGGCAAAGCATGCACAACCAATTCTAGCATCTATCAAGCAATTGGCGATGACTAGGTCATCTATATATGAGTATAATCACTTAGGAGTCAAATGAGGACATTTGATCATAGGTCATACTCATCGTTTAAGCACAAATGGGGTTACCATTTTTACATAAAGCGTTGTTGTGTTCACACCATTAGAGTTGCTTTATCTCAATTCTTGGAGTAAAGCTCCCCCTAGATGTGAGATCCCCCTAAGAGGGATGAACTAACCTTGGGTTTTGTCGATGATGACTTCATGTAGATGTTGAAGATGTGGATGCTCAATGTTGATGTAGATCATTTGGAGCAATCATTTGGAGTGAGTTGCACTTTCAATACCTACACGGGTTAGTCCCACAAGGAACAAACAAAGATATCCATAGACATAGAGTGATGCACACACAAGATGATGTCTATGAAAGCATTAGGTTACCTTGTCCCTTGTCTTACCAACAAGAGGGTCTGTGACTCCTTGAACTAGTGCAAGATGTGGAAGTTGATTGCACTTGTTCTTGCCAAAATGATAAGAGTGATGTATGTTGGCGGAGTCACCCTCAAGAACTCTCTAGTTCTTCTTCTTCGGGATCCACATCATCTTGATGGGAATCCTTGGAGTTGTAGTCGTACTTGATGAAGTAGAACTTGATGTAGTCTTGGGAACCCACTTGACCAAGGCCTTGGGTGCTTCTTCAAATGCATCAATTTCCTCTTGAAGCTTATCCTTGCCTTTTTGCTTGTGGTCTTGTGGTGGAAGATCATCTTGAGCTTGTGTCCCTTTGAAGGAAGTAGGATCATACTTCTCTTGTTGAGGAACAAACTTCGTCTTGGGGTATTGATCTTCTTCCCACTCAACTCCACTGGCATTGAACTTTCGTTCAAAACCAACACCTTGGTTCTTCCGGTGCCTTCCTTGCTTGCGTACAATTTCCTCGAATTGCTTACTCCCAGACAGCTTTCTCTATAATTCCCTTCAATAAGATATTTTCTTGCTCAAGTATAACTTGGCTAAGAGAATCATTAGTGGAATCAAGAGAACTACTAGAATCAACAACATTGGATTTATCATGAATATTGTCACTACTAGAGGAAGAATCTTTCTTGTTCTTGTTACTAGACTTGACTTGAGGCATGTAAGTGGATAAGAGTAAAATCTTGGCAATGTAACACGAATTTTTCTTGCGAAGATCATCATTGATTGCCTTTAAGAACTCATGCTCTTGCTCAAGGTTGAGCTTTTCAAACCGTAATTTCTCATGAGTCCTTAAAAGTTCTTGATGATCTCCTAAGATAGTTTCATGAGCTAACTTAAAAGTGTTTAGTTCTTTAGTTAGAAACTCAATCTTCTCCTTATTATTGTCATTCGTTTTATCTTGATTAGCATGATTAATTGACGTTTCATCATAGTATTCATCACTAGAGTTGTCAACAAGTAAATAATCATCACCTAACAAGTCATCTTCATCACTATTGAAATCAACATACTCGGGATGTGATACCTTTGGGCCTTTAGCCATGAAGAATCTTCCAAGTCCTTCATTTGGTGAATCAAATATGTCGTAGGAGTTGGTTGTCACAAGTGCTAGACCGGCAACACCTTCATCTTGAGTATATTCAGAGTCGGAGTGATAGATTCTCTCGGAGTGATTGTCGGAGTCGGAGTCGGATACCCATTCACCAACATGAGCTTGATGTCTTTGTTTTGTGTAGATCCCTGATGACTTGTCCTTCCTTTCCGAATCTTTGCTTCTCCGGGATGTTCTTCGTTCATAACGATCATCTCTACTCCTTCTCTCTCTTGATGGTGATTCTTCTCTTCTACTTCTTCTTTTTGGAGAATCTTCTCTTCTCTTGTAGGGTGTCGTACACTCATTGGAATAGTGTCTGGGTCTTCCACAATTGTAGCAATTTCTCTCTCGACTAGAAGATCTTTTGTCATTGTAGGACCTTGACTTGGAACTTCTCTCTTTGCTTCTACTCTTGTAGAACTTGTTGAAGTTCTTCACCATTAGGCTCAATTCTTCATTGAAGGTTTGTTTCTCACTTGATGATGTGGGAGCTTCACATGAGGCTTTGTAAGCACCACTTGACTTGTTATGAATCTCCTCTGTATCCTTGAGTGACATCTCATGAGAAACAATTCTTCCAATGACTTCCATTGGCTTGAGATCTTTGTAATTGGGCATCATTTGGATCAATATGCATACGGTATCATATTTTCCATCCAAAGCTCTTAGGATCTTCTTGATGATGAATTTGTCGGTCATCTCTTCACTTCCTAAGCCGGCGATCTCATTTGTGATAAGAGCAAGCCTAGAGTACATTTCAGCGACACCTTCACCATCCTTCATTTTGAACTTGTCAAGCTGACTTTGAAGCACATCCAACTTGGATTGCTTGATGGAGTCGGTACCTTCGTGCATATCAATCAAAGTATTCCAAATTTCCTTTGCATTCTCAAGACGGCTGATTTTGTTGAATTCTTCAGGGCACAATCCGTTGAAGAGGATATCACAAGCTTGAGCATTGTATTGCAGCATCTTCAACTCTTCCGCGGTAGCTTCACGGTTCGGTTCTCTCCCATCAAAGAATTCACCTTGCAAGCCAATACACACAATAGCCCATATGGCGGGGTTATGTCCAAGAATATGCATTTTCATCTTATGCTTCCAACTAGCAAAATTAGTACCATCAAAGTAAGGACCTCTACAGTGGTAATTTCTCTCGCTAGACGTCATACTCTCCTAGGTTGTGAAACCAAGGCTATGACTTCAAAAGCTATGAAAATCAAGGCAAATGGAGACCAAAGATCTGATACCACTTGTAGGATCGAAAGTATGTCTAGAGGGGGTGATTAGACTACTTGACCAAATAAAAACTTATCCTTTTCCCAATTTTAGTTCTTGGCAGATTTTAGCAACTTTGGACAAGTCAAGCAATCTTAACACAATTCAAGCAAGCATGCAAAGAGTATATGAGCAGCGGAAAGTAAAGCATGCAACTTGCAAGAATGTAAAGGGAAGGGTTTTGAGGATTCAAACGCAATAGGAGACACGGATGTTTTTGTCTTGGTTCCGATAGGTGGTGCTATCGTACATCCACGTTGATGGAGACTTCAACCCACGAAGGGTAACGGTTGCGCGAGTCCATGGAGGGCTCCACCCATGAAGGGTCCACGAAGAAGCAACCTTGTCTATCCCACCATGGCCGTCGCCCACGAAGGACTTGCCTCACTAGCGGTAGATCTTCACGAAGTAGGCGATATCCTTTCCCTTACAAACTCCTTGGTTCAACTCCACAATCTTGTCGGAGGCTCCCAAGTGACACCTAGACAATCTAGGAGACACCACTCTCCAAGAAGTAACAAATGGTGTGTTGATGATGAACTCCTTGCTCTTGTGCTTCAAATGATAGTCTTCCCAACACTCAACTCTCTCTCACAGGATATGGATTTGGTGTAAAGAAGATTTGAGTGGAAAGCAACTTGGGGAAGGCTAGAGATCAAGATTCATATGGTAAGAATGGAATATCTTGGCCTCAACACAAGTGTAGGTGGTTCTTTCTCAGAAAAAGTAAGTTGGAAGTGTAGGTTTGTTCTGATGGCTCTCTCCACGAATGAAGAGGTGGTGGAGGGGTATATATAGCCTCCACACAAAATCTAACCGTTACACAACTTGCCAATCTCGGTGGGACCGAATTGTTAAACTCGGTCGGACCGATTCAACAAAGCTAGTGACTGTTAGGGTTTTCGGTGAGACCGACATGCAACTCGGTAGGACCGATATGGTTAGGGTTAGGGCATAACGTAATCTCGGTGAGACCAATTACACAAACTTGGCGCGACCGATTTTGGTAATAAGCTAACCAGAGAGTTGGTCAGGTAAACTCGATGGGACCGATCGCTCATTTCGGTGAAACCGAAATGTTACGAAGGGGAAACAGAGAGTTTACATTGCAATCTCAGTGGGACCGATCGCTCATCTCGGTAAGACCGAAATGTTACGAAGGGAAATAGAGAGATTACAACCCCATCTCAGTGAGACCGAGATCCCTATCGGTGAGACCGATTTGCCTAGGGTTTGTGGCAGTGGCTATGACATTTGAACTCGGTGGCGCCGGATAGAAAGAATCGGTGGGGCCGAGTTTGACTTTTGGTTTAGGTCATATGTGGTTGTGAGAAAGTAGTTGAGGGTTTTGGAGCATATCACTAAGCATTTTGAGCAAGAGCCTCATTAAGCAACACCTCATCCCTCCTTGATAGTATTGGCTTTTCCTATAGACTCAATGTGATCTTGGATCACTAAAATAGAAAATATAGAGTCTTGAGCTTTGAGCTTGAGCCAATCCTTTTGTTCTTAGCATTTTGAGGGGTCCACTTTTCTCATCCATGCCATGCCAATCATTGAGCTTTCCTGAGATATTAATCTTGAAATAGCATTGGCTTAATGAGCTATATGTTGTTAGGAATTACCAAAACCACCTAGGGATAGTTGCACTTTCAGCAGGCAAAGCAGAAGCGAGCGGCGGTGGGCACACAGCGAGCGGGCAGAGGCGCGTGTAGGCAGGGGGGCGGCGGTCGCGGCTAGAGCCGGAGGCGCGGGTGGGCGCGGTGGCTAGCAGCAAGCGCGGCCCTAGGGCGAGGCTAGGCATGCGGGCCACTGCGGGCGCACATCGGAAGGCGCTGGGGGCAGCGTCGCGTCATGCGAAGTGGGGCAGGGGCTCGGCCGGGGCGCGAGCGGCGCACATCCACGCGGGGGAGGGCGCACGCGCACAGTGCGGGGGACGACGGGTGCGACGCTGATGCGGTTGCGTGGCGAACGAATAGAGGCAGCGCGGGGGAGGTGGCCGGCGTAGGCGGGAGGTGACCTCAAGCGGGCATCGGAGTGCGTTCGCGACAGAGAGAGGAGGGGGCGAGGCCCTCACCAACATTGGAGGGAAGGGGACGGCGTGGCTCCGGGTCAACCAGCGAGGAAGAGGTCGGGGACGGTCATGGTGATGCGGCAGTGAGGCATTGGCGCTGGCGATGGAGAGGCGGGGTGGGGTCGAGGAGGCGGTCCGGCATGCGGGGTCCGAGTGGCGGCGTCGATGGCGGAGCACGGCAGCGATGGGAGGCGCGGGATCGAGCCCCTCCCCGATCCAAAACCAGTCGAGTGGGAGGGGTCCGGGTAGGAGGACGAGTCGTTGGCCGAGGGGGGGTTCTCCGGCGAGGTGGCCGCGGGGCGTCGGCGTCGAGGATCAGCAGCGGGGTTGGCGATGGCGGTCAACGCGAGCGTCGGGGTCGAGGGGCTAGCACGATGGGGTCATGCCCCCGATCCAGATCATGGGAGGGAGTGGGAACAGGGGGTGGTGGATCGGGTGAGTAGCTAGGATTTCGGGGGGGGGTTATACGGGGGGTGGGGTGGGTTGTGTGGCCTGGCCTTTAGTTAGGTGGGCTAACAAGCCCGGTAGCTTAGGTTCTCCTCCTTTTCTTTTTTGTTTTCCATTCCCTCTTTTCCTTTTCCATTTTCCTTTCTGTACAAAATGAGTTTTGTTATGAACAAAACTTGGCACAAAAATCTAACACAATATATTGAGATGGAACAAAAAGTATGGGGTGAAAAGGAGTTGTCTAACCATTTTTAGAAATTGAAAAGGCCAATATAGTTACTGCTGGTCCAAAAATTAATTTCAAGGGCATTTTGGATTTCAAAAGAGGTTGGTTCCAACATAACAAATATCCAGGGATTATTTACCACACTTTGAACATTTTAGTTTCCATGTTTGGCAATTTTGAATTTTGACTTTGATTTGAATTTGAAATTTGAACCGGTTTCGAACCAACGCGAGTTTAACAATAGTAATCATGATGACGTGGCATCATTAGTAAGGAATTACTGTGGCTTAATTATCCGGGTGTCACAATTCTCCTCCACTACAAGAAATCTCATCCCGAGATTTAAGAGGTGGAGTAAGGGGAAAAGGATTGGTTACGAAATTCTAACAGATCTCCTTTTCTTGCTACTCTCATCGAGGAGGTTGATCTATAACATTGATGTCTTCAATTCACTGCATCAGGGCGTCATGATGAAGTCGTTAACCTTTCTTCAGAAACTCCATTGTACTTACGAATAGGGTATATATATAAAAACCATAAGGACAGATGTTTGAAAGGATTGGCATCCGGTAATTATCTCAAGGAAGGAGATTTCAGAAGCACCAAGAAAACAAATCGAGAGTGCTATAAGGAGGTTCAGCAAGTTTCAACTAGGTAGGCATCAAGCTGATGCCTATAACAGGTGAAGAAGGGGTACAAAGCACTGAGGCATAATGTTGACTCTGATATCGGAATGAATCATGGTGAGGAAGTTAGCTCGTGATTTACATACGAAGCCAAGTACAGAGAATATTTTGGAATCAAGGTTGTACAGGAGAATCAGGTTTCGATCCTGTGGAACTGTGGGTTATGGGCCCACCATGTGGGTTAAAATAGAAGGAGTGATGACATCTTGCACGGTCATGATAGCAAGGCATGTCAGAGGGTAGCCTGTCAGTTATGTCGGCAACACCGTCGGTACCAAGGGCGAGGGACGAAGAGAACCATTTTCCTGCTCGTTGAGACGAGGCGGACCAATAGGCAAGTTCTCATCCATCGATGGCTACCGGAATGTCAACAAAAATAGTAACAGGGTCTTTACTGACAGAGTTGTACATTGAGGTGTTTACCTAAGCAGTAAATTATCTCTACTGAGATAAGTTAGTTTACCGGAAAGGTTAAACAAAAGAATGGAAAGGAAAAATATAGTTAGTATAATAATCAGAACAATGGAAAGGAAAATGTGTTTAAACACAATTATCAGGAGTATATCCTTCCCAAGGACAAGCAGAGGATGATATCCATGATAGGATAGTAAGTAGATAGCCAATTAGGTAAAGGGGTGAGGGAATTCATGATGTTACACGTACAACGGTGTTTGGATAAATGAACAAGAAGCATTTAGCGTTATGCTTCAAATGTTCTTGTTGATGTTTGAGTACCATAATCATCCTTCGGGATAGCATTGACATGGTTATCAGGTAAAGGTCGGACCTTGGATTCACAATGGATCCATCGGGAATTTCTAGAACATATCATGTTATTTTATCAGGGAAAAGATGAGGAGGTGGCCGATGGGTTCAATAGCAATCCATCGACATGTCAAAAAGGACGTATCCCCAAAATTAATATGATCAAGTTTGTGTTGGGGGAGACAAGAATGTTGTTGATGTTGACACAAATCATCGAGAGGCAAGGATGGTGTTACTAGCCATGAATTCAATTGACATCTCTGAAGAAGCCAAAGTGTTGACGGTGATTAAGACAAATTTTGTCGAGAGACTCTATGAAGATGCCATCGAGCAGAAAAGGAAGGATGAAGTGAAAGGCTATGAGAACCATGGATTCGACACAAGCTCAAAGTCAAGCTTGTTGTTCGAGGTGAAATGATAAGATGAGGAAGATCGACGTAAGGTTAGCTCATCATCAGAAGTTGCTCCAGGCATAAGGACCAAGTAGCACAGTTAAAAAAGTTGACAAGATAAAAATATAGCCGATCAAGCTAGGAATGATGTGATGGGGTATAAAGCTTCTCAGTATCAAGTACTAGGTGTAATGCCAGAAGGTAAATCGGAGTAGAGGTTGACGGGGGAAATGATTTGCAGAGGATAAGTAATTTTAACTTACCCAATAAATGGGATCAAGGAGGAAATATGGTCGGGACCATAACTGCAAGGGATTGAATTTACAATAACGAAAGAATTATTCAAATGATTAAATATCCTTGCAAGAAGCTTTCATGATAAGTTCCACACCATGTCCGTGGGCATGAACACAAAGGTTCAGGGTCGACTCCCACTTCTACAATGCATAACCTTTCATTTTACTTCTTGCTCTTGAAGAAGCTGTAGTATTGAAATTTTATCTCACGAAAATCCAGTAGAGTATAACCTGCATAACTTTCGAGTTCACACAGATTAAGGAAGGCATAGGTTCAACCCATCGGGCCATCTTAGGAACATATATCATAAATTTCGAGAATAAATAACACAAGCTCGGTAGTAGAGCATGCTTGAGAAAGCGGAGGATACAATTTACCAAAAGCATTATGTATCCGAGGAAAGGCTCACAAGCTTATTGAATATGAAGAACGTTGTCGGATAAACTCCGAAAAAGGGGGTCTGGTGGTCCACAAGGGATCTGATGTGAGCATCAATATTCAACCAGAGGAGAAAGAATGCAAGGAGATCAGATCATAGAAACAACTGACTAACTCAAAGCTCAATTGCAACAGAATTATGAATTCCAAGACAAGGGATCAGAAGCAATGCTCTGATTAGGGATGGATAGGTAGAATAGCCTTAGAGGTACAATCGATGGCGATTTGATTGATCGAAATTCAGCACATGTTAAAATGACGTCTGAGCCGGAAGGATGAATTCTAGGATCTGATTGAGGATTGCGAGCATTCGCAACATATTGTATCAACGGACTGAAAATGATAATGACAAAGGCTGACAATAAGATTACTAGACTTATGGTATTAACCATAATGCAAGCAAGCATGAAATTCAAGAACAATAAGCTGTTGAGGATTTTCACAAGAACGAATGGTATTATGAAGACTTTTGTGAAGTACATGAATCAACTGAGGATGAGCGGATACTTGATAGGTGCACAAAGTTATTCGTAGGGGTATTCAGATGACAAGGAACTGCAATGCAGTAAGCTCAAAGGATTCTCGAAAAAAGGAGAGCAGTTCAGGGCATCTTGTAATAACAAGATCAATGGGATAGAATGTAAGATTGGCAAGTGTGTGTAGTTATCCATAAGGTTATTTCGGTGGTAGGGAACTGCAAAGGCAACAGGCATAAAGTCTCGAGAGAATATCGTAGAGTAACTTCAGAATCTTCTGATGCAGCCGGCGATCATCTGAAATAAGGGTCTCTCCGGGCGGATGTGATCACGAGATCCTAATGTTCGAGTTAGTAAAACCATTTAACCCGAATAGAAGAGAGATCAGACTCCCAGAGTATAGACATGGAATAAAAGATCCTAATACCACTCAGTTGGTGACGTGGGCCCATAAGACACACAGCCAAGTTAGTAAAATGGTTTTCGGTTTCTAGACTCAACTTCGGCCAAGGAGTTGGAAAGGGGGGATCCTACAGGCAGTCGGCTCTGATACCAACTTGTGACACCCTCAATTCAATCGTACACTAATCATACACGCAATGTGTGCGATCAAGATCAAGGACTCACGGGAAGATATCACAACACAACTCTAGACACAAATTAAAATAATACAAGCTTTATATTACAAGCCAGGGGCCTCGAGGGCTCGAATACATAAGCTCAAATACACAAGAGTCAGCGGAAGCAACAATATCTGAGTATAGACATGAGTTAAACAAGTTTGCCTTAAGAAGGCTAGCACAAAAGCAACATCAATCGAAAAGGCAAGGCCTCCTGCCTGGGAGCCGCCTAACTACTCCTGGTCGTCGGCGGTCTTCAAGTAGTAGTAGGCACCCTCGGGGTAGTAGTAGTCATCGGTGGCATCGTATGGCTCCTGGGATCCGTCATCTGGTCGCAACAATTGGGTATGGGGGAAAAAGAGGTAGCAAAGCAACTGTGATGTCACATCCCTAGGTTTTGGTTTTGCACTAGACTAGCTCTATGTGTGCATCATGTTTAAATTTGAAAGAAACTTGAAATGGGGATTGATTAAACCCTAGCACCAGAAAGAATTCAATAGGGTGAAATAAAATCTTTTTCAAGAACCCAAAATGCCCTTTAAAAATGTTCATGATTTTTGATAGAAGTGAAAACCTCTGCCAAAAATCATGAGCAAAATTGTTGGCCATTTATGGATTTTGAATTAACCCATATTATATTTGAATTGGGGCATTTGAACTTTATAAATATTTTAAATGCTCCAAATATTCTGAAATCACTTGAGGGCCTCTGGATTAATTCAGTTAGTGCCCATATTTAAGTTCAGAATTTAATAAAATGATTTAGTTATAAAACTAAATCAAAACAGAGAGGAAATAAATAGAAAACTAAAACAAAAGAGTAAGGAAAGAAACTTACCTGGGCTTACCTCCTGTGCAGCCCACCGGGCAGTCCAGCACCTGGCGGCCCAGCCCACCCACAACTACCAGTCATCCCCAACCTCCCGCCAGGAGCATGAGGGGCGCGTGCTCGCCGCGCGCGTCCACGCGCAAGGCCACCTCCTCCTTCTACCGACACAGGAGAGGCTCCAGAAGCTGCCATGCGCCACCCCGGTCCCTCTCGCCCATCGCTCGTCCTCGTCCCTTCCTCTAGCCCCCTCTCTCTCGCAGCCAAGCGCCGTCCGAGCATAGCCGTATCTGCCGCTCACTGTTGCCGTAGCCACTGCCTCCCCCTCGCCTTGCCGACGCGTCCAGAGGAACCACCATCGCATTCTGCATCGTCTACACCAACCCACTCGACCGCGGGAGCCCTATAGCGTCGTCCCCGAGCTCATCCTCAATCTTCGGCCGCCGGCAACTTCATTGTCGATTCGTCACCGTCCATGCTTCCCCGACCTCACCGGCCTGCTCGTATGAACCGCGGTGAGCTCTGCCACCGTTTCCCCCTGACCCCGTGGTCTATCCCTCACCGTAGACGTCACCCCCATGAGCTCCAAAGCTCGTCGGGGCCGTGATTCATCGCCATCGTGGCTAGGGACACCGTGGCTTGCACCTGAGCTCGTCATCGTGCTCGGGTTGCTCCCAGGAGACGAACGCAGCCACTAGATCGCCTTGCATGCATCGTAGCGCCACAGCTGTCATTGCCCAAGCTCCAGCCGCCGCTGTTGAGGTCGCCGCCGCCGTTTCCGGCCACCCCAGCCGCTGACTTCGGTCTCGTTGGATGCGGAAGAGCACCAGCTACGCGTAGAGCCTCTCCGCCGCTTGTTTGGTCACCAGACGGCAAAACCCGACGCCCTCCGCCGCGTCTGTCATCGCCAGCGTCGAGCTGTGGACCAAGTCCAGCGGGTTTGAACCCGCTGACCAGGGGTTTGACCTCCCCTGGCTGACTGACGTGTGGGCCAGGCCCCTGTTTAATTAGTGTTAGGTTTAGTTAGTGCTAATTAACTTAGTTAAGTAGATTAGACACTGACATGCGGGCCCAGGCTCTAATTAAACTTTGCTTAGCTAGTTAGTCACTGACCAGTGGGCCCCACTGGTCAGGTTTGACCTGGACGGTGCCTGTTGACCTGCTGACGTCAGCATGACCTAATGCTGATGCGGTAATACATTTTCTGGATTTAATAATAATCAGGAAATTCCAGAAAATATCCAAAACTTCAAAAATTCATAGAAATTAATCTATAGCTCCAAATGAAATAAATTATATATCAAAAATGATCAGAAAAATTCAATCTATCCATCTGTACTGGTTTCATGCATGATTAAACAACTTAACCTTGTTGTTTAGCTCAAAACATGTTAATGCACTTTATGAACCCATAACTTGAGTTTGCATTTGAGTCCTTGATTCAAATGAGCTCAAACCACCCTGGTTGTAGTTGCACTAGCCCAACACACTCATATTGTCATGTCACATTCATGCATCATATTGTTGCATTGCATTGATTGTGTCCTTCTCTGTTTGTCGGTAACCGTCCCTTCTCAGTCGACGATGTTCCCGACGACGTGATCGATGACACCGATGAATAACTATATTATCTTCAGAAGTGCCGGGCAAGCAAAACCCCCTTATTCATTCCGATACAATCCCACTCTCTCGCTCCTGCTCTCTTTACTGCATTAGGACAACAATGATTCAACTATTACATGATGCGGTAGTTGAACCCCTTTCCTCTGCATGACCTGTCATTGCCACAGTAGATAGATGAAACCCACTAGCATGAGTAGGAATTGTTTGAGCCCTGATGTGCCTACTCATTCATGCTTGTTGTCATGCCTGCTACTGCTTACAGTTGAGTCAGGTCTGATTCATCGGGAATGAATTGGAACATGGTGAACATGTCCTACCGTTGAGAGCTAAGTGTGAACACGATTTGGTAAAGGTAGCGGTGAGAGGCCATGTAGGAGTACATGGTGGGTTGTCTCATGGCAGCCGTTCTCAGGAACTGGGTTCTGTGTTTGTGATCCATGAACAGTTACTACCACATTGGGTTCCGGTAACTCGGCCCCTCTCGGCTTATTAATCAACTCAATCTTTGTCCAGGAGTTGCAACTAGTTTCTGGTGTTTGTAGGTAGTGTTAGTAGTCTACCAAGTGGCACCCAGTACAGGTGGGCTTGGGACAGACTAGGCACAGTGGCATGGTGTACCAAGTGGCACCCGGATGGTGGGCTTGGGAACCCTGCACACATTGTTTGGGGCCGTGAGCGACACCCCGGCCGGATCTCCTAGCGGATGGAGCCCGAATAGGCGATAAACCTGGACGAGAGACTTGTGTGGTTAGTCAGGTCGTGGCTGACTCCCTCGCCAGGCTTCTGCTTGAAGGTTTCCGAGGTACACGATGTGTACATGGTGGTAAGTGGCGAGAGCGTGTGTGAAGAAGTACACCCCTGCAGGGTTATCATTATATATTCGAATAGTCAGATTCCTCAGATATGGAAACTTGGACCCCTTGCGTCGTTCATAGACAAGTGAAAGTGGATACTCTAAAATGCGCAAGATAAGCGTGAGTGCTATGGATGGCGTTCTCGTAGGGAGACGGGAGCGGATCCATAGTGGTGTATTGGTATGGTGAATATGTGGAGTCGTGTGTGCCACCTCAAAGAGTTATTTGCAGTAGTAGCTCAGGTTAGCCACTGAGTCAAAGCTGGCTTGCTGCAGTTAAAATCCACCACCCCCTTTGTTGCTACCAATGCATATGTAGTTAGTTCTGATGTAAGTCTTGTTGGGTACATTTGTACTCACGTTTGCTTAATTTATGTTTTGCATAGAGACTTCAGTCTCGCTAGTAGTTCCACATGGACTTCGACGTTTAGCTTGATACCTCAGCTACGATCTTGTGCCCTCGGCAGGATCTGGTAGATAGTCAGGCTTCTCAGCCTTTTTCATTTGTAGAAGTCTGTACTCAGACATGTTAAGCTTCCGCATGTGCATTGACTTGTATGCTCTGAATGTTGGGTCATGAGACCCATGCTTGTAATATCTGGCTCTTCGGAGCCTAATGAATAAATACTTGAGTCGTAGAGTTATGTTGTGATGCCATGTTGTATTTACACATATCGAGCATATTGTGTGTATGATTGAAATGCTTGGTATGTGTGGGATCCAACAACCTAGTTGTTCATCCTTGGTAGCCTCTCTTATGGGGAAATGTAGCCTTGTGCTTCCATGAGCCATAGTAGTCTGCTACAGCCCGGTTCACCGGAGTCCTGCTAGCCCAGCACTAATGCTCCGGAACACTTAGACTGGCCGGCATGTGATTCACTTCGTTCCTGTGTCTGTCCCTTTGGGGAAATGTCATGCGGTGACATCCGGAGTCCTGCTAGCCTGCTACAGCCCGGGTTCCCGGAGTCCTGTTAGCCCAGTTGCTACAGCCCGGATTCACACGCTGCTGACCGACATGCTCGATGTTGATTCATGTATGCCTGTCCCCGTAAGTTAGTGCCACTTTGGGTTCACGACTAGTCATGTCGGCCCGGGTTCTCTGTCATATGGATGCTAGCGACACTATCATATACGTGAGCCAAAAGGCGCAAACGGTCCCGGGCCATGGTAAGGCGACACCCATGGGGATACCGTGCGTGAGGCCGCAAAGTGATATGAGGTGTTACAGGCTAGGTCGGTGTGACTTAGAATCGGGGTCCTGACACGTGAGTACTCATCCAAAGTACTCGCAAGACTTACATCAGATCTAAACTAAGTATGCATCTATATCAAACAAATGGGTTGTATCTGTGGACTAAACTGCAGAATCCCAGAAGAGAAGGGGAAAGCCTAGCCTATCAAAGACTAGCATCTTCAAGCATCTTGCAGCATATAGAAGAGTACAGATCAACATATTGTAAAGTAGTAGTAGTGTTATCAACCTCGGCCAGAGATCCTTTGTCGACTCCCTGCGAGAAAGCAATCCCAGAGCCATACTATCCATTTCTCATAACCATTTCTCATCTCAAGTATCCAATTCTAGTTGTATCGATCGGGATACAACTCCAAGTGTCCGTTACCGTAGGACAGGCTACCGATAGATGTTTTCTTCCCTACAGGGGTGCACCAACTTGCCCACCACGCTCGATTAACTCCGGCCGGACACACTTTCCTGGGTCATGCCCGGCCTCGGCCAAACAATACGCCGCAACCCGACCTAGGCTTAATAGAGAGGTCAGCATGCCAGACTAAACCTATGCCCCCAGGGGTCATGGTCCATCGCCCCGGGAACTCCTGCACGTTGCGTGGGCGGCCGGTGAGCAGACCTACCTACCTCCTTAAAAAGGCAGGAGCTTACTAGTCCAACCCGACGCGCGCCGCTCAGTCGCTGACGTCTAATAAGCTTCGGCTGATGCATGCAACGCAAGACGCCCATACAATGCCCACGTGATGGTTAGTGCTATCAGGCCAGAGGCCCCTCAGATCAAATATCCAAATCATAGTGGATTAGGAACGCGCGGTAACAAGAAGAGACTCACGAAAGATGTGACCCCGTCGCCCCATCTCTAGTACTTCCGGCAAGGGCTAAGAATGCCCGGCCACGCCTCGTAAGTATCTCGCGGGCACCTTCCAGGTCAACCCGACTCCACATCACTCGCTATTAAGCTTGCGCGGGTACCCCTCATGGCCGACCCGTCTTTAGTAACATGGTTCAGTGTAATGTCATAGTAACCATAGTAACTGTGTGTCTAACACCAAGGGGGAAAACCCGAGGAATCACCCCCGGTGAATTCCACTTGATGTTTTCATCAAGGTGGACGTAAGAGGATCCACCCTCGAGGTTCACACTTGAGGGGTTGCACGACAGAGCCATAACGGAAGTGGTTAAGGAGGAAATCACCCTCGATGACCTTGACCGTATGGCTACACTACAGAGATCTCATCAGGAGTGATGTAAGAGGTTCCATCCTCGGCACTCGATGGTAACTCTGCAGAGCCGTAGAACTAGGGGGTGATGTACGGTGTCGGGGCCGAGACGTCAATCACGTTGATCGAGTCATCGAACATAAAGCGAGGCAACTGGGACAAGGTGGGGTCACTGATGGATCTCTAACCAACCTATACTAAGTAGTTTAGGATAAGCAAGTAAGGTATGAAAGCAGGTAACAAAAACAGGCTATGCATCAGAGTAGGATCATACATAAAGCAGTAGCAGTTCTAATGCAAGCATGAGCGGGAAAGAAATGGGCGATATCGGAATGCTCAAGGGGGGTTTGCTTGCCTGGAAGCTCTGCTGAAAAAGAATAAGTGTCGTCGACGTAGCCGATCACATGGGCGGCATCGGTCTCGGGGTCTACCGGAGAGAAGAGGGGGAAGAAACAGTAAATACAGAGCAAACAGATGCATCACTAAGCATTACATGACGATACGCAGAGCTAGGGTTGTCCTAACGTAATACTACACGTTGCAGACGGAGGGGATAAACATCCGAGGATGAATTCCCGGCGTTAGACGAATTCCGGATAGGTGGAAGAGGGGGAACGGTTCCCTGTTCAGCATGCTAGGGGCATGTGATAGATGAAAGGACCGCGTATTTGGATTCCTTGGATTTTTTGAGCAACTTTCATGTAGAAAACATTTTCATCCGAGTTACGGTTTATTTTCTATGATTTTCCGAAGTTTAAAACAATTTTTGGATTTATTATTATTTCGAAATTAAAGAACAAAATGCTAGGTGCACCCAGCTCTGCGTACACAGAAGTGTACCAGAGGCTGATAGGTGGGCCAGGGGGTCCCAGTTGATCAGTCAATGTTTGACTGGTCAACACGGGGTGGGGTCCCCCTGTCATAGACTCATCTAACTAATTACAAATCAGGTAGTTTAATTAGCAGGTTAAGTTAATTAAGCAAGTTTTAATTAAGTTTATCTAATAGGATAATTAATTATATATATAAAGTCCTTTTTAACCTTTTTTAGGGGCGTGGGCCCCAATAGGCCAGTGGCCCAGGCGAGTTTAGCAGGTGCGGCTAAACGGGTGCGGGTGCCCGTGTGTGGCGAGCGCCCGAGGCCACCAGGGGCGCTGCTGGGCTCGCACAGCCGCTCAAGGCGCCGGCGGCCATAGCCAGGGGCGCACCCGGGTGACCTAGGAAGGGAGCGGGCGGGACAAGGGGGTGGCCGGCCAGCCGGCGGCGCGGGCGTGGAAGGTGAGCAGGGGAAACGCGGCGCGGGCGACGGCAGCAATGGTGCAGCAGCAGGCCAAGCAGAAGCGAGTGGCGGTGGGCACGCAGCAAGCGGGCAGAGGCGGCGTGCAGGCAGGTGGGTGGCGGCCGCGGCTGGAGCCGGAGGCGCCGGTGGGCGCGGTGGCCAGCGGCAAGCGCGGCCCCGGGGCGAGGCTAGGCGTGCGGGCCACAGCGGGCGCACGTCGGAAGGCGCAGGGGGTGGGGTCGCGGCGTGCAAAGCGGGGTAGGGGATCGGTCGGGGCGCGAGCGGCACACGTCCACACGAGGGAAGGCGCACCAATGTCATTGAAGCCGATGCCATTCAGAATATAGAACACCAATGTCTTCATCGCGCCTTCAAGCTTGGCTGCAGGGGAATGTCCTTTGACGGGCCATAGAGTTTGCCTAACAATGTGATAAATGGTCTGTGGCAGATACTCAAGGTCGGTGATGAAGAATTCCTTAGGATATTCAGCATCTTGTGGCAGTGGCTTCATCATGCTGAGCATCTGACTCATGTTTGGCTCAGGCTTCTGAAAGATGCTCTCCAATGCATTCCTGTGTAGCTGACAACCAGGTTCATAGTATTCACCTAGAGTGGGCAGGGGAGTAAGCTCGATGATATCTTGAGCTTTGGCTTCATGGTGCACATCACCTGTCATCCACTCAAGGACCCAAGTCTTTGGATCCCTGTTGTAGCCACAAATGTGAAGAGTATCATAGAACTGCAGCAGAAGCTCTTCATTCCAATGCTCTTTATCCGTGAAAAACTGCAGAAGGCCAACATCTCTGAAACAGCCTAAGGCTTCTTCCAAACAGGGCAGTCTAGCAATGGCTTCACAATCCAGATGCATGTGAGGAAAGATCCGCTCTTGATTGTATAAGACACAGGAGTAATAACTGCACTGTGGAAAGCTCCAGAAGCGATCAAATGAGATCTTTGGCTTCAAGTATGGGTTCTTGGCACTGTCGAAGAATGTGTTGTGTGCCCTGAAGCTGTTGACACTGAATGAGCCTAGTGATGATGCAGCACCAGGAAACCTTGGCAGTCTGGGCTTTGGCTTCTGGACCTGTGGCCTATGCTCCACATGGTATTCATATTGTGGTCCGGGAGCAGTGGGAGGAACCATGATTGGCCATTTCACAGTGACCAGTTGTCCATGATCGAAGGCATGTTCAATTGTGTGAGGCCTAGGAGATGGAACAGTGGCTTCAGCATCCACATGGGCTTCAGGTTGCACACTAGCTTCGGGTGCAACATCAGCTTCAGGCGCCACATTGTCTTCAGCCATGACAACGTCATTGGCTTTAGCAGTGTTGGTTGTGGTCGCCTTAATGTTTTCAACCTCCTCTTCAGTAGCAGGAGGGTCGGGCACTGACACATTCTCCTCGAGAACAGCTTCTTGAGTAACAGGGGGTGTGGCAACTCTCTCTTCATCTTGTCTTGGTTCTTTATCATCTTCGGCTGATGCAGTGGGAATGTCTTTAGCAACTTTGGCTTCAGACTCAGAGACATTCACAGTAGGAGTGGCTTCAAGAAACACTTCACATGCGACTAAGCTTTGTTGCACTTCTCCTTCTGGAATGCTCGACATGGTGACCGGAGGCCTAGGGCCTTTGTGAAGCCTGCGGAATGCGGGCGACGCCTGTGGTGATGGAGTGGTCTGCACCATGCAGTCGTCATCAAGTACCGAAGTGGTGACTTGAGGGGTTGGAGTTCTGGGGGTTTCATCTTGAATGGGGGTGTCTTGTTGGGGTTGATCAACCTGCAATGCATCCTGAGCAATTGGCGTCAAAGGACGACCAATGCTGATGAGTTCGCTATTCGTGAGAACAGGCGATGATACCGGTTGGTGCTCGATCTGAGGAAGGACTTCATCATCTTCTACATTGTCTTCGCGAGCAATGTCTTCAACTGTGATGGGGTCAGCAGCTGGTACTTCTTCGTCTTCAGGAGCCCCTATGGTAGCAGGCTCGTGAACTACAAGTTGACGCTCTCGGTTGGAGGAGGCGGGACGTGCAACTGAGATGGGCTCAACAACAAGTGGCTTTGTCACAGCAGCACGCTCTTTCCGCGAAGACTTTGTCTTCGGCTTCTTGGTTGATGGAGCACCATCAGAGGTATCCTTGTGCTTTCGCTTCCTGGCATCAGCTTCAGCTGCCCTGGTTTTCTTCAGCTTTGAAGCTGCTGAGGGGACCTTAGGCTTCGATCATGTCATGCCGGCAGGGAAGACAATGCTAGCTGCATCCTACCTTGGTGCTTCAGTGTGTTGCAATAGACTTCTTCTTGTGTTTTGCAGCCATCCTTTGATCGATGCCAGGATGCCCCAGTGCCTTGCGCTTCTCAGCCTCATTGTGCGCTTGAACACATTTCTCTGTGAAGTATTTCATCCGCTCTTTTGATCCTTTGGCTTCCTCGCGTTTCTGATGAAACTGCTCCTTGAGGTTATGCAACATTTGCTTGAAGTTTTGAACATCAGCTACGCTGAGCTTTGCCATGTGCTTGAAGTTTTGACAAAGGGAATTGTATACGGGATTGATTGAATCCTCGACATCATGGTTCATCCGATGAGATCATCGTGGAAAATGTGGGAGCCAACATGGGTATCCAGATCCCGCTGTTAGTTATTGGCCGGAGAGTTGTCTCGATCATGTCTGCATGGTTCTCGAACCCGTAGGGTCTACACACTTAAGGTTCGGTGACGCTAGAGTTGTTATGGGAAATAGTATGTGGTTACAGAAGGTTGTTCGGAGTCCCGGATGAGATCCCGGACATGACGAGGAGCTCCGGAATGGTCCGGAGGTGAAGATCGGTATATTGGACGAAGGGTATTGGAGTCCGGAATTGTTCCAGGGGTACCAGGTGATGACCAGCGTGTCCGAAAGGGGTTTCGGAGGCCCCGGCAAGCATTGGGGGGCCTTATGGGACAAGGGGAGAGGGCACATCAGCCCACTAAGGGGCTGAGCGCCCCTCCCACCCCATCTCACGTAACCAGGAGAGGTGGGGGCACCACCCCTAGGGCAGCCGCCCCTCCCGGCTTGGGGGGCAAGTTTCCTAGGGGGTGGGGGCGCCCAAACCCATCTAGGGTTTCCCCTGTGGCCGCCGCCCCTCCCCTAGGGAACCCTAGGGCACCTCCCCCTCCTTCCTTCCCCCTATATATAGTGAGGGAGAGAGAGGGCAGCCGCACCTCTTCCCTGGCGCAGCCCTCCCTCCTCCTCCACCTCCTCCTCCTCCATAGTGCTTGGCGAAGCCCTGCTGGAGAACCACGAGCTCCATTGCCACCATGCCGTCGTGCTGCTGGAGTTCTCCCTCAACTTCTCCTCTCACCTTGCTGGATCAAGAAGGAGGAGACGTCTCCCAACCGTACGTGTGTTGAACGCGGAGGTGCCGTCCGTTCGGCGCTAGGATCATCGGTGATTTGGATCACGACGAGTACGACTCCATCAACCCCGTTCACTTGAACGCTTCCGCTTAGCGATCTACAAGGGTATGTAGATGCACTCTCCTTCCCCTCGTTGCAAGATTACTCCATAGATTGATCTTGGTGATGCGTAGAAAATTTTAAATTTCTGCTACGATCCCCAACAGTGGCATCATAAGCTAGGTCTAAGCGTAGTTTCTATGCATGAGTAGAACACAAGTTTTTGTGGGCGTCGATTTTGTCAATTTACTTGTCGTTACTAGTCTTATCTTGATTCGGCGGCATCATGGGATGAAGCGGCCCGGACCGACCTTACACGTACGCTTACGTGAGACTGGTTCCACCGACTGACATGCACTAGTTGCATAAGGTGGCTAGTGGGTGTCTGTCTCTCCCACTTTAGTCGGATCAGATTCGATGAAAAGGGTCCTTATGAAGGGTAAATAGAAATTGGCATATCACGTTGTGGTTTTGGCATAGGTAAGAAACGTTCTTGCTAGAAACTTATAGCAGCCACGTAAAAATTTGCAACAACAATTAGAGGACGTCTAACTTGTTTTTGCAGCATATGCCTTGTGATGTGATATGGCCAGAAGGATGTGATGAATGATATATGTGATGTATGAGATTGATCATGTTCTTGTAATAGGAATCACGACTTGCATGTCGATGAGTATGACAACCGGCAGGAGCCATAGGAGTTGTCTTAATTTATTTATGACCTGCGTGTCAACTTAAACGTCATGTAATTACTTTACTTTATTGCTAAAGCGTTAGCCATAGTAGTAGAAGTAATAGATGACGAGACAACTTCAAGAAGACACGATGTAACGCCCTCGATGCGGCTATAGCTCCCACGTGTCGAGGCACGACTTAGAGACATAACCGCATTGAAAGCAATGTCGCAAGTTAGGCAATCATCACAACATCCCATGTAATATAAATAATAAAAGGGGAGATACATAGTTGGCTTACACTCGCCATGTCAAACAAAGTACATAAATAACATACATCAATCAAACACTCATGGCCCGACTACGGCGCCAAAATAGAAGAAAACCCAACATGCGACACGGTCCCGATCAACCCCAACTGGGCACCACTACTGATCATCAGGAAAAGACACATAGTAACGCTGAGAGTCCTCGTCGAACTCCCACTTGAGATCGTATGCGTCACCTGAAGCGGAATCACCTGGACCTGCATCTGGTATAGTAGGAATCTGTGAGCCACAGGGACTCAGCAATCTCGCACCCTCGCGATCAAGACTATTTAAGCTTATAGGAAGGGGTAAGGCAAATATATGTGGAGCTGCAGCAAGCGACTAGCATATATGGTGTCTAACTTATTCGCAAAAGAGAGCGAGAAGAGGAGGCGAAGCGCGAGCGAGAATCTACGGAGAGAGCAACCTGCGCAAACATAACTCCAACACCGTGTCCACTTCCCGGACTCCGCCGAGAAGGGGCCATCACGGTAACACACACGGTTGATTCATTTTAATTAACTTAAGGTTCAAGTTATCTACAACCGGACATTAACAAATTCCCATCTGCCCATAACCGCGGGCACGGCTTTCGAAAGTTCAATCCCTGCAGGGGAGTCCCAACTTAGCCCATGACAAGCTCTCACGGTCAACGAAGGAATAGACCTCCACCCGAGACATTCCGATCAGACTCGGTATCCCGGTACAACAAGACATTTTGACAGGTTAAAACAAGACCAGCAACACCGCCCGAATGTGCCGACAAATCCCGATAGGAGCTGCACATATCTCGTTCTCAGGGCACACTCAGATGAGCAAGACGTCGGGTAAGCCAACCCAGAGTTGCCCCTGGTATCCTCGGACATCGCTCAGTGGGACCAACACTCAGAGGAGCACTGGCCCGGGGGGGTTTAAATAAGATGACCCTCGGGCTCCGGAAACCCAAGGGAAAAAGAGGCTAGGTGGCAAATGGTAAAACCAAGGTTGGGCATTGCTGGAAAAGCTTTAATCAAGGCGAACTATCAAGGGGTTCCCATTATAACCCAACCGCGTAAGGAACGCAAAATCCGGGAACATAACACCGATATGACGGAAACTAGGGCGGCAAGAGTGGAACAAAACACTAGGCGAGAGGCCGAGCCTTCCACCCTTTACCAAGTATATAGATGCATTAAGATAACATAGCAATATAATGATATCCCAACAAGTAAATAAATGGTTCCAACAAGGAACGGCTCCAATCTTCACCTGCAACTAGCAACGCTATAAGAGGGGCTGAGCAAAGCGGTAACATACCCAATCAACGGTTTGCTAGGACAAGGTGGGTTAGAGGTTTGACATGGCAATTGGGAGGCTGACAAGCAAAAGTTAGGCATCGTAGCATTGGCATAGCAAAGAGCGAGCAAACTAGCATAGCAAAGATAGTAGTGATTTCGAGGGTATGATCATCTTGCCTGCAAAGCTGTCAGAGTTGACTGGATCCTCAAAAGCAATCTCAACGGGCTCCTCGTTAGCGAACTCGTCTCCCGGCTCTACCCAAACAAGACAAACAAGCCACAAGGATACAATCAACCACGTGCAAGCTCAAACAAAAAGATGCAATGATGATATGCTATGCGGGATGCAATGCGGGATGCAAAATGCAAGATATGGCAGGAAAATGCATGAACCTGGCCTCAACTTGGAAAACCAAGTGTGCCACTGGAAAGATGAGATGAAACCGCTTGAAATCGATATAAAGAACGCCGGAATCGGAGTTACGGTTTGGGAATGGCCAACAAAACAATTATGACACCGGTCTGCGATTTACACCAAGTAGCCATCTAAATGCAATGAGATGAACATGCTACAGCACTCAAACATGACAAAAAAATACATGGCAGGGATGCACTCAAGATACTTAACAAAAGTCTAGCACTGAGCTACGGCCAAATCATCCATTAACAGGTTCAAACAAGCATGGCAAAAACGCAAATGGTAAACAGATTTCAGACTTGGTGAAATTAACACTTGTCTGAAATTTCAGATCATGAAGCCCTCTTCGGAGCAACAAAACAACATGCTACAGGACCTGATTATGACAAAGAAGAATATGGCATGGAGCTACTCAACAAGATTAACAAAAGACCCTTAGTGACCTTGAGCCAAAAGGGACCACAAAATATACTAACAAGCACACGAACATAGCTAAAACACAATCAGTTTTCAGACTTAGTGAAAACTGAGACATGCTGAAATATAACTCACGAAGGCATGTAAACGAGCTCGATGCACTCACTACGGTGAAAGTCATGGCAAGGCAAGCATACATCCATTAAGAAGGCACAAAATTCTAGCTAGACATGGCAGGAACAATGGCATAGCATGCACGGATCAACTACAATAGCATCGGCAAAATCGCAAATGAGTTGACGATCTGCCCAGATTCACAACGAAGCAAAAGTAGAGCTCGATTGACTCAAGCTAGGGTGCTCCATAATTGCAAGTAAATACATGGATGGATAGAGCATAACAAGATTAACAAAACTCCTTTACTGATCATCCTCAAAAGAGGCACGGATCACTAGGAAATAGCATGAACATATGGCATCATGAACTAAATAATCCCAGACTTAGTGAAAACTACTAAGTCCCTGAAAACAGATTTACCGGGTGCCTCACTTTGCAAGCTTGCACAAGTCACCACACACATCACAAAAATGCACGGGTTGCACCTCTCGAAAGAAGACAGAATCCTTAACAAAACATATGAAGGACTCACAGGCATATCATGCACACAATAATCCTGGCAAAAATGACAAAAGTCTAAGATGAACTAGCAGATCTGACAATTAACTCACGAAGCCTCCTTCTAACAGCATTTCGGGCATCAAGATGAACTCAAATGAAAATGATGCAATGGAATGAAATGATTTACTCATCGAGACGAACATTTTGATATACTATATGTCCAAATCGGAGCTACGGATGCGGAGATATAGTCGGTCAAAGTTTGCATAAAAATTAGGGTTCGGAGGGAAAGTCAACCGAGATATTTTTTCCAGATCCAGATCTGCACGGATTTCGATGCATGCCAGAGTTCACTGTTCACCGGAGGAGGGGATCGTCGCCGGGGCCTTGCCGGAGCTCGGGGAGGCGGCGAGGAGGAGACCGGGGCGGCGGCGTCCGCGGCGAGGGCGGCGGCGCGGGGTCGGTGCGGCGGGGCGGCGCCGGCCCGAGGAAGCGGCGAGGCGGCGGGGTCGGCCGCGGCGGCGCGGTGGTGGCCCGCGGTGGCGCCGGCCACCAGAGTTGGAGAGGGCGGCGGCGCGGTGTGGAGGGAGGCGCGGGGGCACGCGTGGGCCGATAGGGCCCGTCCCGGGCCCCGCGGGCTGGCGGCGGCGGCGAAGTGGGCGAGAGGCGGCGGCGAATCCGGAAGCGCCACGTGGCGGCGGCGGTCGGGTCGGACACGTCCGGCCCGGCGGTTTTCGTCCGGCGGCGGCATGGGAAATGGATCTAGGGTTAGGGGGGAGGGGATCCGCGATTTTGGAATGGGGGGTCTATTTATAGGCATAAGTGGAGCTAGGAGAGTCCAAATGAGGTGCGGTTTTCGGCCACGCGATCGTGATCGAACGCTCTAGATGATGGAGCAGAGTTTGGTGGGTTTTGGGCCAAATTGGAGGGGTGTTGGGCTGCAACACACACGAGGCCTTTTCGGTCCCTCGGTTAACCGTTGGAGTATCAAACGAAGTCCAAATGATACGGAACTTGATAGGCGGTCTACCGGTAGTAAACCAAGGCCGCTTGGCAAGTCTCGGTCCAGTCCGGAAATGTTTAATCCCCACACACGAAAGAAAGCTAGAAATGACCACCGGAGGAGAACGAAGCGCCGGAAAGTAAAACGGACAACGGGGAAAATGCTCGAATGCATGAGATGAACACGTATGCAAATGCAATGCACATGATGACATGATATGAGATGCATGACAACGAAAACAACACACGGAGACAAAGACCCGAACCCGAGAAATAAATATAACTTAACGCCAGAAACGGTAAGAGTTGGAGTACAAATTGGGAAAGTTATATCCGGGGCGTTACACACGATGATGGAGATCATGATGATGGAGATCATGGTGTCATGCCGGTGACAACGATGATCATGGAGCCCCGAAGATGGAGATCAAAAGGAGCAAAATGATATTGGCCATATCATGTCACTATTTGATTGCATGTGATGTTTATCATGTTTTACATCTTATTTGCTTAGAACGACGGTAGCTTAAATAAAATGATCCCTCACTAAAATTTCAAGAAAAGTGTTCCCCCTAACTGTGCACCGTTGTGAAGGTTCGTTGTTTCGAAGCACCACGTGATGATCGGGTGTGATAGATTCTAACTTCGAATACAACGGGTGTAAGCCAGATTTACACACGCAATACACTTAGGTTGACTTGACGAGCCTAGCATGTACAGACATGGCCTCGGAACACGGAAGACCGAAAGGTCGAGCATGAGTCGTATAGAAGATACGATCAACATGAAGATGTTCACCGATGTTGACTAGTCCGTCTCACGTGATGATCGGACACGGCCTAGTTGACTCGGATCATGTTTCACTTAGATGACTAGAGGGATGTCTATCTGAGTGGGAGTTCATTAAATAATTTGATTAGATGAACTTAATTATCATGAACATAGTCTAAATTGTCTTTGCAAATATGTTGTAGATAAATAGCTCACGTTGTAGCTCCCTGTTTCAATACGTTCCTAGAGAAAGACTAAGTTGAAAGATATTGTAAGCAATGATGCGGACTGGGTCCGTAGTCCGAGGAGTGTCCTCACTGCTACACAGAAGGCTTATGTCTTTGATGCACCGCTCGATGTGCAAACCCCTACAACGTCGTCTGTGGATGTTGTGAACACCTGACAGACACATCCTGATGACTACTTGATAGTTTAGTGCACCATACTTTACGGCTTAGAATCAGGATTCCAATGACGTTTTGAACGCCATAAGACATATGAGATGTTCCAAGAGCTGAAATTGGGATTTCAAGCTCATGCCCGTGTTGGGAGGTGTGAGACCTCTGACAAGTTCTTTTGGCAACAAGATGGAGGAGAATAGCTCAGCTAGTGAGCATGTGCTCAGAATGTCTGGGTGCTACAATCACTTAAATCAAGTGGGAGTTAAACTTCCAGATAAGATAGTGATTGATAGAGTTCTCTAGCCACTATCACTAAGCTACTAGATCTTCGTGATGAACTATGACATGCAAGGGATGGAGTTGATCCCGGAGCTGTTCGCGGTGCTTAAGACCGCAAAAGGTAGAAATCAAGAAGGAGCATCAAGTGTTGACGGTTTAACAAGACCACTGGTTTCGAAAAGGGCTAGAAGGGAAACTTCATGGATGGCAAACCAGTTGCCGCTCCAGTGAAGGAACCCAAGGTTGAACCCAAACCCGAGACTAAATGCTTCTATTGTAAAGGGAACGGTCACTGGTAGCGGAATTACCCCAAATGCATGGTAGGTAAGAAGGCTGGCAACTTCAGCAAAGTATATATGTGTTATTAATGTGTAGCTCACTAGTACTCCTGGTAGCACCTGGGTATTGGATACCGGTTCAGTTGCTATTATTGGTGACTTGAAGCAAAAGCTACGGACGAAACGGAGACTGGCTAAGGGCGAGGTGACGATGTGTGTTGGAAGTGTTTCCAAAGTTGATGAGATCACCATCGCACGCTCCATCTACCTTCGGGATTAGTATTGAACCTAGATAAATGTTATCAGGTGTCTACGTTGAGCATGAATATGATTAGATCATGTTCATTGCAATACGGTTATTCATTTAAGTTAGAGAATAATGGTTATTCTGTTTACATGAATAATACCTTTCATGGTCATGCACCCTATGTGAATGGTTCATTGAATCTCGGTCATGGTAATACACATGTTCACGCCAAAAGATGTAGAGTTAATAATGATAGTACCACTTTCTTGTGGCACTGTCGCTCAGGTCATATTGGCGTAAGATGCATGAAGAAACTCCATATCGATGGATGTTTGGAGTCACTTGATTTTGAATCACTTGACACATGCGAGCCATGCCTCATGGGCAGGATGACTAAGACCCCGTTTTCAGGTACAATGAAACGGGCAAGTGACTTGTTGGAAATCATGCATGTTGATGCGTGTGATCCAATGAGAATTGAAGCGTGCGGTGGATATCGCTATTTTCTCATCTTCACTGACGATTTGAGTAGATATAGGTATATTTACTTAATGAAGCACAAGTCTGAAACGTTTGAAAAGTTCAAGCGATTTCAGAGTGAAGTTAAGAATCATCATAACAAGAAGATCAAATTCCTACGATCTGATCAATGAGAATTTCTGAGTTATGAGTTTGGCAAACACTTAAGACATTGTGGAATTGTTTCACAGTTGAAGCCACCTGGAACACCACAAGGTAATGGTGTGTCCGGACGTCGTAATCGAACACTATGAGATATGGTGCGATCTATGATGTCTCTTATCAATCTACCGTTTTCATTTTGAGGTTATGCGTTAGAGACAGCTGCATTCACTTTAGATAGGACACCATTTAAGTCCGTTGAAACGACGTCGTGTGAACATTGGTTTGGCAAGAAACCAAAGTTGTCATTTCTTAATGTTTGGGGCTGCGATGCTTAAGGCTTCAGCCGAAGAAGCTCGAACCCAAAGCGGACAAACACATCTTCATAGGATACCCAAAGGTGACAGTTGGGTACACCTTCTATCTCAGATCCGAGGGCAAATTGTTTATCGCTAAGAACGGGTCCTTTCTCGAGAAGGAGTTTCTCTCGAAAGAATTGAGTGGGAGGAAGATAGAACTTGATGAGGTTGTCGAACCTTTACTTCAACCAAAGAGTGATGCAACACAGAAAGATGTTTTCTGTGGCGCCTACGTCTGTTGAATAGGAAGTTAATGATAGTGATCATAAAGCTTCGGATCAAGTTGCTATCGAACCTCGTAGGTCGACAAGGATATGTACTACTCCTAAGTGGTACAATAATCCTGTCTTAGATATCATGTTGTTAGACAACAATAAACCTACGAGCTATGGAGAAGCAATGGTGGGCCCGAATTCCAACAAATGGTTAGAAGCCATGAAATCCGAGATAGGATCCATATATCAAAACAAAGCATGGACTTTGGTGGACTTGCCCGATGATCGGCAAGCCATTGAGATAAATGGATCTTTAAGAAGAAGACGGATGTGGGCGGTAATGTTACCGTCTATGAAGCTCGACTTGTGGGAAAGAGTCTTTTCACAAGTTCAAGGAGTTGACTATGATGAGAATTTCTCACCCGTAGCGATGCTTGAGTCCGTCGGAATCATGTTAGCATTAGCTGTATTTTTCGATTATGAAATCTTACAGATGGATGTCAAAAACAAGTTTTCTTACCAGTTTTGTAAGAAAAGTTGTATGTGATACAATAAAAGGTTTTGTCGATCCTAAGGATGCTAAAAGGTATGCTGGCTCCAGCAATCCTTCTATGGACTAGAGCAAGCATCTCGGAATCGGAATATATGTTTTGATGGAGTGATCAAAGCTTTTAGGTTTATACAATGTTTGCTAGAAACTTGTATTTACAAAAAGGTGAGTGGGAGCACTACAACATTTATGATAAGTATATGTGGATGACATATTGTTGATCTGAAATAATGTGGAATTTCTGGAAAGTATAAACGATTGTTTGAAGAGATCATCGTGGAACTTGTAGATGGATTGAACAAGGTATCAGATACCGACGATCGAATCTCGGGCAAGTACAATACCGCTAGACAAAGGGAATTGTATACGGGATTGATTGAATCCTCGACATCGTGGTTCATCCGATGAGATCATCGTGGAACATGTGGGAGCCAACATGGGTATCCAGATCCCACTATTGGTTATTGGCCGGCGAGTTGTCTCGGTCATGTCTGCATGGTTCCCGAACCCGTAGGGTCTACACACTTAAGGTTCGGTGACGCTAGAGTTGTTATGGGAAATAGTATGTGGTTACCGAAGGTTGTTCGAAGTCCCGGATGAGATCCCGGACATGGCGAGGAGCTCCGGAATGGTCCGGAGGTGAAGATCGGTATATTGGACAAAGGGTATTGGAGTCCGGAATTGTTCCGGGGGTACCAGGTGATGACCAGCGTGTCCGAAAGGGGTTTCGGAGGCCCCGGCAAGCATTGGGGGGCCTTATGGGCCAAGGGGAGAGGTCACATCAGCCCACTAAGGGGCTGAGCGCCCCTCCCACCCCATCTCACGTAACCAGGAGAGGTGGGGGCGCCACCCCTAGGGCAGCCGCCCCTCCCGGCTTGGGGGCAAGTTTCCTAGGGGGTGGGGGCGCCCAAACCCATCTAGGGTTTCCCCTGTGGCCGCCGCCCCTCCCCTAGGGAACCCTAGGGCACCTCCCCCTCCTCCCTTCCCCCTATATATAGTGAGGGAGAGAGAGGGCAGCCGCACCTCTTCCCTGGCGCAGCCCTCCCTCCTCCTCCACCTCCTCCTCCTCCATAGTGCTTGGCGAAGCCCTGCTGGAGAACCACGAGCTCCATTGCCACCATGACGTCGTGCTGCTGGAGTTCTCCCTCAACTTCTCCTCTCACCTTGCTGGATCAAGAAGGAGGAGACGTCTCCCAACCGTACGTGTGTTGAACGCGGAGGTGCTGTCCGTTCGGCGCTAGGATCATCGGTGATTTGGATCACGACGAGTACGACTCCATCAACCCCGTTCACTTGAACGCTTCCGCTTAGCGTTCTACAAGGGTATGTAGATGCACTCTCCTTCCCCTCGTTGCTAGATTACTCCATAGATTGATCTTGGTGATGCGTAGATAATTTTAAATTTCTGCTTCGATCCCCAACACCTGTCATGCCGGCAGGGAAGACAACGCTAGCTGCATCCTACCTTGGTGCTTCAGTGTGTGTTGCAACAGACTTCTTCTTGTGTTTTGCAGCCATCCTTTGATCGATGCCAGGATGCCCTAGTGCCTTGCGCTTCTCAGCCTCATTGTGCACTTGAACACATTTCTCTGCGAAGTATTTCATCCGCTCTTTTGATCCTTTGGCTTCCTCGCGTTTCTGATGAAACTGCTCCTTGAGGTTATGCAACATTTGCTTGAAGTTTTGTACATCAACTACGCTGAGCTTTGCTATGTGCTTCTTGAACTGAGCCTTCTCAAAATCAATTTTTTTCTTCAGCTCGACGATCTTCTGAGCCAAGGCCAGCTCATTTGCAATGGCTCCGTGGAAGGTGATGTTGATGTCCACTGGCAGCTGAAGATCATCGATGCTGATGCTCTGGTCGTTGAACCACTCATCAATGAAGCTGTTCAGAATTTCCACATCAAAAAGGGTTAGATTGTTGAAGATCTCCACCTCTTGCTTGCTCTTGATTAGAAGCTCAAGAGAATCATCACCAAAGTCTTCGTCGCTTGACAGATCAATGGTTTCATCTTTGTTCCTCAGAACGGCAGCTGGAGTCAGTTCATGCCCAGAAATCTTCATGGGCTTCTTCTTGGAGACGCGAGAAAGATCTTCCGACTGCACACTGGGTTCAGGAGGTGTAGTGGCCAATGGCTTCGCATGCAAAACTTTCGGTGCGGCAGAGGGCTTTGAAGCCTTTGATTTCTTCTGCTTCTGCTTCGGTGGGGCTGGCGCATCTTCAGAATCTGCGTCGCCAGTTGAGTGGTCCACCGTAGCCCCCTGGACAGCAATATGAGTGATGAGACCTTCAAGGTTGTAGAAGGGGACGATCTCATTTGGATTGGCATCACGTGTGCCATCAGCCCGTGGAGCAGATGGACCAGGGTTGAAGTCGAGGCCAAACTGCTTCCTGTTCTTCTTGGCAAACTCTTTGGCAAACTGAAAGTTGCACTTGAAGAGATTGTCATTGCGACACCATAGAAAACTAGATGGGTCGGCATCTTCAGGCTGTGGTCCTCGGACCATGCAAGGATAGAAGCCTTGAGCAATGCTTCGGGCTTGGACTTGGGCTGCAGACCTCTGTATATAATATCTCCCCATGTTCGCTTGTTGGCATTCTTTTCTGCAGACTCAGCGGTCACAAATCTGTACTTGAACCATTCCTCTGCTCAATATCTTCGAATCCATTGGATTTGGATCTTGCGCTCACCATAGGTTTCATCAGGATCTGATTTGTACGTTTTAAAGAGATCTGGTGGCAGGTCCTTGGCTGTATCACCACGGCGCTGCCTACCGCCCTTTCTAGCTGATTTCTCAGTGGCCATAGTATTCAAGCTGAAAGGCTTCAAAACTATGAATGGCTTCCATCTGCTGGTCAAACAGGAACTGGCTTCAGGAGAATTGATGTGTCACTGTAAGAATTCTGCAAATGAATGCAGACTATGAGAACCAAGGGATTCTCCCACGGACATGTACCTGTGACAGCATTAGAGGTGCAAGGGAAGGGAAGAGGTCATATGCATTCTTAGAAGATTTTGAAGATAAATCAGTTTGAAGACATTGACCTCATAGTGCGAAGACATTCACTTATTTGATGAGAGTTGGTTCCAGATTTGTACGAATCCAAGAATAAGTACAAGTGAGGAATCTAACTAGTAGTGAAGCATAAGTGAACATACTTGGCATGATATGAGATGCAAACAAGATAGATCTAGATTTGCAAGCTTAGAAACCACTTCTGGTTGAAGTGGATGGATCTGATGAATCAAAGGGGCAGTAAAAGTGAGATTTAATTACCACACGAAGAACTGCTAGACGAAGTTGAGAGGGAGGCCGAGCAGTTCAATCTCCTGTGCCTAACTTGGCGACGGAAGACACCTACGGCGGCAACGGAGAGGACGAGATCCGCGGTCGGCGTGAAGACGGCGTCGAAGATGTCACGGTAGCTAAGCGCTTCGCCTCCGGCGTCGTCGCGAGCTAGCGGAGGCGCTAGGGTTTTGGTGCGAGGAGAGAAGGTGGAAGAAGAGATAATGACCGCGGTGAGGTGTGTATTTATAGGGACAGGGACGGCACAGCGTTATTATGCAGGTGCCCCTGGCGGTTCATATCTGAAGGACATGTGGGATGCATGCAACACATTGGAAGTTGTTCCATGTTCCCACGCACGCCAGGATTGTCGGGTGGTCGTTCCGGCTTCTCCGGGTTTCAGGCAAAAAGAATATAGCATTAAAACAGATTCAATTTTGTCTCTGTGTCTTCTGCTGAGAAGGACTCAGAGAAGACAATCGACAGATTCAATAGAATGCATATGATTTGGATAGATAGAATCTGAGGTAGAAGCATAGAGGGGGTTAGGGTCTGATCACATTCACTTAGATCAAAAGATTCGAACATGAAGACATAGCTATAAGTGAATGCTGTAGAGGACAGAACACAAATGTGTGTGTGTGTTTGTGTGTGTGTGTGTGTCTATATATATATATATATCAGTATGAGACCAAATCAATCACTATGAAGATAATCATGAGATCAAATCAGTATAGAAGACAAAACAAATGCAAAGACCATGCAATTGTGACATCAATAAAAACACTTCAAACAATAGTTTGGTGGTGGCGTTACCCACCGTATAGGAAGTATTAGACCCAGACACAATGCACAATTATCGTGGCGCTCTGAAGTCAATTTCCGCATTAATGTATTCACACTTAGAGTGTATGTCTTCATTATTTGAAGATATACGTTACTTCGTGTGTTGCACATCTAAGTCATCACATGCATAAGCGTTAGGGTGTGTGTCCAATTATAGGACATTCGAGGATTCTAAGATATTTAGCTCACACCGCAACTTGCAAAACATTTTATCATCCAAGGGCTTTGTGAAGATATTTGTCAATTGCTCTTCAGTGTTGACCTGGATGATATCAATATCTTCCTTCATGACATGATCTCTGAGAAAGTGATGACAAATCTGAATGTGCTTTGTCTTCGAATGCTGAACTGGGTTGTTGGCAATCTTGATGGTGCTTTCATTGTCACAGTAGAGTAGCACATGCTTCAAATGGATACCATAGTCCTTGAGAGTTTGCTTCATCCACAGAAGCTGAGTGCAGCAAGATCCAGCAGCAATGTATTCAGATTCAGTAGTGGAGAGAGACACACAGTTCTACTTCTTTGAAGACCAACAGACAAGAGATCGTCCAAGAAAGTGACATGTGTCTGATGTAGACTTGCGATCAACCTTGTCACCAGCATAATCAACATCTGAGAATCCAACTAGATTACACTCTGAGACCTTTGGATACCATAATCCTAGTGCTGGGGTGTAAGCCAAATATCGAAGAATTCGCTTCATAGCTAAGTGATGCGACTCCTTTGGTGCCGCTTGGAATCAGGCACACATGCAAACGCTAAGCATGATATCTGGCCTAGATGCACACAAATAGAGTAAAGAACCAATTATGGAGTGGTATACCTTTTGATCGAACTCTTTACCATTGTCGTCGGGGCCCAGATGACTTTTGGTTGGCATTGGCGTCGTGTATCCCTTGCAGTCTTGCATTCCAAACTTCTTCAGGCAATCTTTGAGGTATTTCTCTTGAGATATGAAGATGTCATTGCTTTGCTAACAGATTTGAAGACCAAGGAAGAACTTCAGCTCACCCATCATGGACATCTGATATTGCTCTTGCATCATGTGTCCAAACTCATCACTATATCTTTTTTCAGTGCAACCGAAGATAATGTCATCCACATAGATCTGGCACACAAATAGTTCACCATCGTATGTCTTCGTGAAGAGAGTGGGATCCAGGGAACCAGGTTTGAAGCCTTTGCTCTTCAGGAATTCTTTGAGTGTGTCATACCAAGCACGAGGGGCTTGTTTGAGGCCATACAGTGCCTTGTTGAGCTTGTAAACCATATCAGGATGTTTTGGATCTTCAAAGCCAGGTGGTTGTGCAACATACACTTCTTCTTCAATCTTGCCATTGAGGAAGGCACTCTTCACATCCATTTGATACAGAAGGATGTTGTGGTAGTTGGCATAGGCTAGCAGAATGCGAATGGCTTCAAGCCTAGCCGTCGGAGCAAATGTTTCATCGAAGTCAATCCCTTCAACTTGAGTGTATCCTTGAGCAATGAGACGAGCCTTGTTTCTGACAACTTGACCATGCTCATCTTGTTTGTTGCGATAGATCCATTTTGTGCCTATGATATTGTGCTTGCGAGGATTAGGACGCTTGACCAGTTCCCATACATTGTTCAGCTCGAACTGTTGAAGCTCTTCTTGCATAGCTTGAATCCATTCAAGTTCCATGAAGGCTTCAGCAACTTTCTTGGGTTCAGATATGGAGACAAATGCAAAGTGCCCACAGAAATCTGCTAGTTGTGTTGCTCTTGAACGAGTAAGGGGACCTGGTGCATTGATGTTGTCAATTATCTTCTAAATATGTACTTCATTTGCAACACGAGGATGAACTGGACGAAGATTTTGCCCTTGCTGATCATTGTCTTCATCTTTAGTATTGGCTTCGGGCTTAGAAGATTCTTCAGGTTGATTTGGTGCAGAAATAATAAGTTCCTCTTCAGCCTGTCCCTCTGAAGGTATGATTTCTCCAGTACCCATAAGCTTGATGGATTCACTCGGTGAGACTTCATCTAGCACATTTGGCAGGTGCTCTCTTTGCGAGTCGTTAGTTTCATGGAACCGCACATCCACAGTTTCAACCACTTTATAGTGAAAGAGGTTGAAGACTCTGTAGGAGTGCGAATCCTTTCCGTAACCAAGCATAAAACCTTCATGTGCTTTCGGTGCAAATTTTGAAGTGTGATGCGGATCTTTGATCCAGCACCTGGCACCAAATACTCTGAAGTAGCTTACGTTTGGCTTCTTACCAGTCAGTAGCTCATATGATGTCTTCTTTAGAAGCTTGTGAAGATAAACACGGTTGATGACATGGCATGCAGTATCAATAGCTTCAGGCCAAAACTTCCTTGGAGTCTTGTACTCATCAAGCATCGTCCGAGCCATCTCAATGAGTGTCCTGTTCTTGCGCTCCATGATGCCATTCTGCTGAAGTGTGTATGGAGCAGAGAACTCATGAGTGATGCCTAATGTATCAAGATAGGTGTCGAGGCTAGTGTTCTTGAACTCTGTGCCGTTGTCACTTATGATGTGCTTGATCTTGATGCCATAGTTCGTCATGGCACGATTGGCAAATCGTCTGAAGACATCTTGCACTTCAGTCTTGTAGAGAATTATATGCGCCCAGGTATATCTAGAGTAATCATCAACAATAACGAACCCATAGAGACAAGCAGTGGTAGTAAGTGTGGAGTAATGAGTAGGGCCGAATAGGTCCATGTGAAGCAGCTCAAAAGGACGTGATGTCGTCATGATTGTCTTCGAAGGATGCTTGGCCCTAGTCATCTTCCCGGCTTCGCAGGCACCACACAGATGATCCTTTTTGAACTTGACGCCCTCGATGCCTACAACATGCTTCTTCTTCGCGAGAGTGTAAAAGTTCCTCATGCCAGCATGCCCAAGCATCCGATGCCAGAGCCAGCACTCTGAAGCTTTTGCTAGAAGACATACAGCCAACTGTGGTCCTGCTGAGAAATCTACCATGTACAGATCACCTTCTCGGTACCCTTCAAAGGCTAGAGACTTGTCAGATTCCATTAGAACAAGGCAATGATATTTTCCAAATATCACAATCATGTTTAAGTCACAAAGCATTGAGACAGACATTAAGTTGAAACCAAGGGATTCAACAAGCATCACTTTATCCATGTGCTGATCCTTTGAGATTGCAACTCTACCTAGACCTAATACCTTGCTTTTAACAGTGTCAGCAAATGTGATGTGACTCTTATCAGATGGACGTAAGGTTGAGTCCATGAGAAGACTTTGATCGCCAGTCATGTGGTTAGTGCATCCACTATCAATAATCCATTCTGAAGCAGTTGGTGTCATACGCTATAGTGCAGTTAGGGGGATAGGCTTCACAAAGGGTATTGTGAAGCATAAACATTTGACGAGCAAGTGGATTATGAAAGCTCAGATCCAGGTTAGGACTGATAGGATGATTGGCAATCGACTCAGGAACAAAATACATAGTAAGACCATTTGGGCATTTTATCTTGCGCCCCACAAGATGTTTTAGGTCCCCATCAATAGCATCTGACGCCTTTGATTTCCGGCTAGAGACCCTTCCCTGCAAAAGAGAGTTAAGTTTTCTTAACCACCCACATCTCCAAGGGTGGCTTCAAAGCAATGAGTCTAAGTGCAGCATCTGAGAACTTTGGCTTTGGAGCCCTAGCAAATAGTCTTGCAGGAGGTGAATAATACTCATAAGAATAAGCAGAGTAGTTCTTGGTCTTATGAACATGGTGGTTTGATGAAACACGCTCATATTCATAGGCCTGAGAATGGTTTCCCTGCAAAAAATTTGTGTTAGGGTGACTCTAGTAAGTCCTCTGTCTGTATGAAGCTTTTGGACCATGTGAAGCCTTTGGTCTGGGGTTTGTCTTCTTCCTAGGTGGTGTCATGATGACATTTACCTGAAAATTTTCAAGACAACTCTTGGGCACCCAGATCTTCTTCAAAGGTGGTCCCTTCCTGCAGTTAGTACCAATATACCTGGCAAACACTTCACCATTCTGATTCTTAAACAATTTATAGTTTGCATCAAAGGATTCATCAACGATAATCGGGTTAGCACAAGTGAAGCCTGCTAAGGTAGATGGATCCACTGAGGGTCCCTTTGCAGCAACCCATGTGCTTTTGGGGTACTGCTCAGGCTTCCAGTAAGAACCATCAACGTTCATTTTCCTTTCGAACCCAACACCCTCTTTCCTAGGGTTTCGGTTCAGAATCTGTTTCTTGAGGACATCACATAGTGTCTGATGCCCTTTGAGACTTTTGTACATTCCTGTCTCAAGCAATGTCTTCAACTTGGCATTCTCATCAGCAATAGTAGTGGTATCCTCAACAGAGGGGTTGGTTACCACATCAGCAGTTGAAGATATTGCAACAGTAGTAGTAGTAGAACATCCAGCAACAGAAGTAGCGTTATCACACTCAAGGCATTTTAGACATGGTGGTTCAAATCCTTCCAGAGTGGAACTGATCTGTTGAGCGCGAAGTGACTCATTCGCCTTTTGAAGATCTTCATGAGCCGATCTCAAGTTCCCAAGCTCTTGCTTCCTTTGAAGATAATCATAGGAGAGCTTTTCATGAGTAGTTCAGAGTGTTTGATGACGACTTCCAAGTTCTTCGTACTTAACATGAAGATTTTTAATGTCTTCAATTAAGGACTGAGTTCGAGTCATTTCTGCGTCCAACAGGTCATCGCTTTTGTCTAACAGTTTTTGAATATGTTCCATAGCAATTTGTTGCTGTGTTGCAATTTTAGCAAGTGTTTTGTAGCTAGGTTTAGATTCACATTCAGAGTCATCTTCACTTGATGTTTGATAGTGAGCATCGCGTGAGTTTACCTTGGCACCACGTTCCATGAAGCAGTGGGTGGGTGCAGAGTCATCCTCATCATTAGCATCAGTGTTGGTGAAGAGGCCATTGTCTTCAGTGTTGAAGATGGACTTGGTGACGTATGCTGAAGCTAAAGCCAGGCTTGCCACGCCTGAATCAGATTCCTCTTCAGACTCCATCTCCACCTCCTCAGATGCAGACTCCTCCTCTGAATCCATCTCCTTGCCAACAAACGCACGAGCCTTGCTAGATGAGCTCTTCTTGTGTGATGAAGACTCCGACGAAGACTTGGAAGAAGACTTTGAGGATTTCTTCTTCTTATTGTCATCAGAATCATATTCCTTGTTCATCTTCTTGTTGTTGTTCTCATTGTCCCATTGAGGACATTCATAGATGTAGTGACCAGGTTTCTTGCACTTGTGGCATGTTCTCTTCTTGTAGTCACGGGAGGAAGCTTCATCATTTATTGAGCTGGATCTTGAAGACTGTCTGGAGCCTTCCTTCTTGGTGAACCTCTGGAACTTCTTCACGAGCATGGCAAGTTCCTTTCCAATGTCTTCAGGATCCTCAGAACTGCAGTCAGACTCTTCTTCAGATGAGGAAACAGCCTTTGCCTTCAAAGCACGAGCTCGGCCATAGTTGGGACCATAGATATCTCTTTTCTCATATAGCTGGAACTCATGTGTGTTGAGCCTCTCAAGTATGTCAGACGGATCGGGAGTCTTGAAGTCATTGCGTTCTTGAATCATCAGGGCCAGGGTGTCAAAATGAGCTGTCGAGTGATCTCAAGAGTGTCTTGACGATTTCATGTTTGGTGATCTCAGTGGCGCCGAGTGCATGAAACTCATTTGTGATGTCAGTGAGGCGATCAAACGTCAGCTGAACATTCTCATTATCATTTCTCTTGAAGCGGTTGAAGAGGTTGCGAAGAACACTGATCCTTGAGTCTCTCTGGGTTGAGACGCCTTCATTGACCTTGGAGAGCCAGTCCCAGACTAGCTTCACAGTTTTTAGAGCACTCACACGGCCATACTGTCCTTTGGTCAGATGACCACAGATGATGTTCTTGGCAGTAGAATCCAGTTGAATGAACTTCTTGACATCAACTGGGGTGACACCTTCACCGGCCTTGGGAACGCCGTTCTTGACGACATACCAGAGGTCGACATCAATGGCTTAAAGATGCATGCGCATCTTATTCTTCCAGTAGGGATAATCAGTGCCATCGAAGACAGGGCACGCAACGGAGACTTTGATTATCCCTGTAGTCAACATAGCTAAAACTCCAGGTGGTTAAACCGAATCACACAGAACAAGGGAGCCCCTTGCTCTGATACCAATTGAAAGTGCTAGTTATCGAGTAGAGGGGGTGAATAGGCAATTTTTATGAAAGTCTTCAAAACACGGGGGCTTTGAAGACAAACAGTAGAAATGAACCTATTGATATGCAGCGGAAGGTAGACTATACTAGACAAGCCATAGTCGGGTAAGCAATGAAGTGAGAGCACGAAGACCATCAGCAGCTAGGTAGTAAGGATCAGGATGGAAGATAGTATGAAGCCAAATAACAACAGTCTTCACACAATGAAGTCAATCAGATCATGCAAGCAGGCAATGACTTTATGAAGACAAACTATAAGTAAAGAGAGGTAAAGAATAGAACCAGTTGCTTGGTGATACGTCTCCAACGTATCTATAATTTTTGATTGCTCCATGCTATATTATCTACTGTTTTGGGCAATATTGGGCTTTATTATCCACTTTTATATTATTTTTGGGACTAACCTATTAACCAGAGGCCTAGCCCAGATTTGATGTTTTATGCCTATTTTAGTGTTTCGAAGAAAAGGAATATCAGACAGAGTCGAAACGGAACGAAATCAACTGGAGAAGTTATTTTTGGAAGGAAAGCCACCAGATAGACTTGGACTCTACGTTAGAAGATATGGGAGCTGGCCACGAGGGTGGGGGCGCGCCCACCCCCTAGGGCGTGCCCCCTACCTCGTGGGGCCCCCGAAGCTCCACCGACGTACCCCTTGCACCCATATATACCTACGTATCGTAAAACTTCCAGAACGGAGATTAGATCGGGATTTCTGCCGCCAGAAGCCTCTGTGGCCACCAAAAACCAATCTAGACCCGTTCCGGCACCCTGCCGGAGGGGGCAACCCTCACCGGTGGCCATCTTCATCATCTCGGCGCTCTCCATGACGAGGAGGGAGTAGTTCTCCCTCGGGGCTGAGGGTATGTACCAGTAGCTATGTGTTTGATCTCTCTCTCGTGTTCATGAGGTGATATGATCTTGATGTATCGCGAGCTTTGCTATTATAGTTGGATCCTATGTTTCTCCTCCCCCTCTTCTCTCTTGTAATGAATTGAGTTTTCCCTTTGGAGTTATCTTATCGGATTGAGTCTTTAAAGATTTGAGAACACTTGATGTATGTCTTGCCGTGGATATCTGTGGTGACAATGGGATATCAAGTGATTCACTTGATGTATGTTTTGGTGATCAACTTGCGGGTTCCGCCCATGAACCTATGCATAGGGGTTGGCACATGTTTTCATCGTGATTCTCCGGTAGGAACTTTGGGGCACTCTTTGAGGTCCTTTGTGTTGGTTGAATAGATGAATCTGAGATTGTGTGATGCATATCGTATAATCATACCCACGGATACTTGAGGTGACATTGGAGTATCTAGGTGACATTAGGGTTTTGATTGATTTGTATCTTAAGGTGTTATTCTAGTACGAACTCTAGGGCTGTTTGTGACACCTATAGGAATAGCCCAACGGATTGATTGGAAATAATAACTTTGAGGTGGTTTCGTACCCTACCATAATCTCTTCGTTCGTTCTCAGCTATTAGTGACTTTGGAGTGACTCTTTGTTGCATGTTGAGGGATAGTTATGTGATCCAATTATGTTAGTATTGTTGAGAGGACTTGCACTAGTGAAAGTATGAACCCTAGGCCTTGTTTACTATCATTGCAATACCGTTTACGCTCACTTTTATCACTTGCTACCTTGCTGTTTTTATTATTTCAGATTACAAATACCTTTATCTACTATCCATATACCACTTTTTTCACTATCTCTTCGCCGAACTAGTGCACCTATACAATTTACCATTGTATTGGGTGTGTTGGGGACACAAGAGACTCTTTGTTATTTGGTTGCAGGGTTTCTTGAGAGAGACCATCTTCATCCTACGCCTCCTACGGATTGATAAACCTTAGGTCATCCACTTGAGGGAAATTTGCTACTGTCCTACAAACCTCTGCACTTGGAGGCCCAACAACGTCTACAAGAAGAAGGTTGTGTAGTAGACATCAAGCTCTTTTCTGGCGTCGTTGCTGGGGAGGTGAGTGCTTGAAGGTATATCTTTAGATCTTGCAATCGAGTCTTTTAGTTTCTTTTTTTATCACTAGTTTAGTTTATAAAAGAAAATTACAAAAAAATGGAATTAAGTTTGTCTCATACGCTTCACCTTTTTAATCTCTTTCGTAAGTATGATGGAAAGGAAAACTGTGCTCAAGTGCTAGAAGAAGAAATCTATAAAATGTTTGGCACTAAATATGTGAATGATAAGCATGATTGCAATGTTGTTAGTACGAATTCTTTGAATATCCATGATACTAATGATGATTGCACTAGTTATGATGAAAATGTCTCCTATAAACATGTCCATTTTTGTGGAGTGCATTGGGTTTGTAAGTACACACCAAATAGGGAAGATAGATATTGCAAGAGGAATAAGTACTTAGAAACTAAATTGTTGCAAGAAAGTCTAGATGAATGTGCTGAAAGATTCAATATTTTTCGTGCCCCTTGTGAACTTTGCAATGAACATGGTCATTTAAAGCTCCAATGCTATTTGTTTCATGATCAAGGCGTGTCCAAACATTGTGATAATTTGATTACCCTTGAGCATCATAAAGAGCTTAGCCTTCTTTTGGGTTATGAAGAAATGAAACGTATAACTGAGGGTATTCCAAAGTTTAATCTTGATAGAGTTCTTGATTTTGATCTAGAGAATATTTATATGTATTGTGCGGTGAATTGTATTGAAAGTCCTTATATTGACAATTACATAAAGAAAAGAAAACAAATAGAGGATGAAGAGAATACTAATGAAAGGGAAGAGACTTCCCAATATCCTCCTATTATTTCTTATGATGAATCAGGTAACGAGGAGGAGCCTTCTATTCAAACAATCTCATCAATAAGGAGCTCCAAAAAGAGGATTGAACCCACACATGATGTGGTGAAGAAGAAGAAGAAAAGAAAAAAGAAGAGAGGTAAAAAGGTATCCCTCTCAAATAATGCTGCTCCTATTACTATTGTGCCTCATGAAAATATAATTGTGGAAGATAATGAAACTTCTTATGATCTTGAAAATATTTTTGGCACTTTCTTGGAAGAATATGATAATTTCTATACTATTGGTGCTATCCATACTATTAATGATGAGAGCGATTATGCTTATGATATGAAAAGGCCCAAGCTTGGGGATGCTATGTTTGATGAAGATGATGTTTTTGAGAATATATTTGCTGCAATTAATGTTTGTCCCAAGCTTGGGGATGCTACGTTTAATGAAGATGATATTTTTAGTATCCCAAGTTTTGATATGCAAATTTATAATGATAATAACATGCCTCATACTTATGATAATTATTGTGATGATACATATGCTATAAAAAGTAGTGAGGACTATATTTATAAAACTTGTCATGATTATGGTTACCCTTTTTTTGAACATTACTCTTTTAATGTGGAAACAATTTATAGTATCCAGGTCTCTTATGATACTCCCACTATCCCGAATGAGAAGAAATTTGCTTATGTGGAGAGTAAGAAAATTTCTATGCTTGTAGATCATGAAAAGAATGCTCTAGGTGCTGGTTATATTGTTGAATTCATTCATTATGCTACTGAAAATTATTATGAGGGAGGAACATATGCTTGTAGGAATTGCAATAATATCAAGTTTCCTCTCTATGTGCTTAAAGTTTTGAAATTATGCTTGTTTTACCTTCCTATGCAAGTTGATTCTTGTTCCCACAAGTTATTTGCTCACAAAATCCCTATGCATAGGAAGTGGGTTAGACTTAAATGTTCTAGTCATATTCTTCATGATGCTCTCTTTATGTTTGAATTCTTATCTTTTATGTGAGCATCATTGAAATCATCATGCCTAGCTAGGGGCATTAAACGATAGCGCTTGTTGGGAGGCAACCCAATTTTATTTTAGTTCCTTACTTTTTGTTCCTGTTTAGTAATAAATAATTCATCTAGCCTCTGTTTAGATGTGGTTTTATGTTTTTAATTAGTGTTTGTGCCAAGTAGAACCTTTGGGAAGACTTGGGGAAAGTCTTGTTGATCATGCTGTAAAAAACAGAAACTTGAGCGCTCACGAGAACTGCTGCCATTTTTATTTGGAGAGTGCTATTTAGTTAATTATTTTTGCAGATGATTAATAGATAAGTTCCTCAGGTCCAGCGATTTTTTTGAGAATTTTATGAATTCCATAAGTATACGTTTGATCCAGATTACTACAGGCTGTTCTGTTTTTGACAGATTCTGTTTTCGATGTGTTGTTTGCTTGTTTTGACGAATCTATGAGTAGTATCGGAGGGTATGAACCATGGATAAGTTGGAATACAGTAGGTTTAACACCAATATAAATAAAGAATTAGTTCATTACAGTACCTTATGATGGTAATTTGCTTTCTTATACTAACGGAGCTTACGAGTTTTCTGTTAAGTTTTGTGTTGTGATGTTTTCAAGTTTTGGGTAAGGATTCGATGGACTATGGAATAAGGAGTGGCAAGAGCCTAAGATTGGGGATGCCCAAGGCACCCCAAGGTAATATTCAAGGACAACCAAGAGCCTAAGCTTGGGGATGCCCCGGAAGGCATCCCCTCTTTCGTCTTCGTTCATCGGTAACTTTACTTGGAGCTATATTTTTATTCGCCACATGATATGTGTTTTGCTTGGAGCGTCAATTTATTTTGTTAGGATTTACTTGATGTTATTTAGAACAATGTTTCGCATCTTTTATTTCAATAAATGTGGCATTGATAGCCTTTACTATGCCTATTTTAGAAGTCCACATGTTGCTGTTTGAAAACAGAAAGTTTACCGCTGTTGCAATAATTCCCTAGAAAAGTCAGAATGTGATAAAATGTTCAAACCTTTTGCATATTAAGCTCTGATGAATTTACTACAGTGGGAATTTTCTTTCATAATTTTTGGAGCTAGGAAAATATGGATGTTGCTGCATTCTTTACAGACTATCCTGTTTAGGCAGATTGCCATTATGTTTGCATTGTTTGCATATGTTTGCTTCTTTAATGATTCTATTTGAGGATAGGACTATTAATTATGCAGAGGCATTTAGTATGCAATGTTTAATAATAATTTTAGTGATTTTCTACAGTATAGTATGATAAGGTTTTGGCAATGGTTTATACAAACTTATCTCACGAGTCCTTGTTGAGTTTTGTGTGGATGAAGCTTTTGAGATTTAGAGAGACCGTGATATGAGAGGAATTAAGGAGGCACAAAATCTCAAGCTTGGGAATGCCCAAGGCACCCCAAGATAATATTTCAATAAGTCTCAAGCACCTAAGCTTGGGGATGCCCCGGTTGGCATCCCACCTTTCTTCTTCAACAACTATCGGTTAGTATCTGTTGATCCTAAGTTTTTGCTTCTTAACATGATGTTTGCCATTCTTAGAATGTCATTTTATTTTGCTTTGCTTGCTGTTTGAATAAAATACCAAGATCTGAAATTATTAAATGTTAGAGAGTCTTCACATAGTTGCATAATTATTCAACTACTCATTAATCTTCACTTATATCTTTCGGAGTAGTTTGTCGTTTGCTCTAGTGCTTCACTTATACTTTTTAGAGCATGGTGGTAGTTTTATTTTGAAGAAATAGATGAACTCTCATGCTTCACTTATATTATTTTGAGAGTCTTAAATAGCATGGTAATTTGCTTAAAATCCTAATGTGCTAGGTATTCAAGAATAATAAAATTCTCTTATGAGTGTGTTGAATACTATGAGAAGTTTGATACTTGATAATTGTTTTGAGATATGGAGATGATGATATTAGAGTCATGCTAGTTGAGTGGTTATGAATTTGAGAAATACTTGTGTTGAAGTTTATGATTCCCGTAGCATGCACGTATGGTGAACGTTTATGTGATGAAGTCGGAGTATGATTTATTTATTGATTGTCTTCCTTATGAGTGGCAGTCGGGGACGAGCGATGGTCTTTTCCTACCAATCTATCCCCCTAGGAGCATGCGTGTAATACTTTGCTTTGATAACTTGTAGATTTTTGCAATAAGTATATGAGTTCTTCATGACTAATGTTGAGTCCATGGATTATACGCACTCTCGCCCTTCCACCTTTGCTAGCCTCTCTAATACCGCGCACCTTTCGCCGGTATCATACACCCACCATATACCTTCTTCAAAACAGCCACCATACCTATCTATTATGGCATTTCCATAGCCATTCCGAGATATATTGCCATGCAACTTTCCACCGTTCTATTTATTATGACACACTCCATCATTGTCATATTGCATATCCCGGTACACCGCCGGAGGCATTCATATAGAGTCATATTTTGTTCTAAGTATCGAGTTGTAATTGTTGAGTTGTAAGAAAAATAAAAGTGTGATGATCATCATTATTAGAGCATTGTCCCAGTGAGGAAAGAATGATAGAGACTATGATTCCCCCACAAGTCGGGATGAGACTCCGGACGAAAAAAAGAGAAAGGCCATAAAAAAGGAGAAGGCCCAAAAAATGAGAAAGGCCATAAAAAAGGAGAAGAACCAAAAAAATGAGAGAAAAAGAGAGAAGGGACAATGTTACTATCCTTTTACCACACTTGTGCTTCAAAGTAGCACCATGATCTTCATGATAGAGAGTCTCCTATGTTGTCACTTTCATATACTAGTGGGAATCTTTCATTATAGAACTTGGCTTGTATATTCCAATGATGGGCTTCCTCAAAATGTCCTAGGTCTTCGTGAGCAAGCGAGTTGGATGCACACCCACTTAGTTTCTTTTTGAGCTTTCATATACTTATAGCTCTAGTGCATCCGTTGCATGGCAATCCCTACTCACTCACATTGATATCTATCGATGGGCATCTCCATAGCCCATTGATACGCCTAGTTGATGTGAGACTATCTTCTCCCTTTTTGTCTTCTCCACAACCACCATTCTATTCCACCTATAGTGCTATGTCCATGGCTCACGCTCATGTATTGCGTGAAGATTGAAAAAATTTGAGAACATCAAAAGTATGAAACAATTACTTGGCTTGTCATCGGGGTTGTGCATGATTTAAATATTTTGTGTGGTGAAGATGGAGCATAACCAGACTATATGATTTTGTAGGGATAGCTTTCTTTGTCCATGTTATTTTGGGAAGACATGATTGCTTTGTTAGTATGCTTGAAGTATTATTGTTTTTATGTCAATATTAAACTTTTGTCTTGAATCTTATGGGTCTGAATATTCATGCCACAATTAAGAAGAATTACATTGAAATTATGCCAACTAGCATTCCACATCAAAAATTATCTTTTTATCATTTACCTACTCGAGGACGAGCAGGAATTAAGCTTGGGGATGCTTGATACGTCTCCAACGTATCTATAATTTTTTATTGCTCCATGCTATATTATCTACTATTTTGGGAAATATTGGGCTTTATTATCCATTTTTATATTATTTTTGGGACTAACCTATTAACCGGAGGCCCAGCCCAGATTTGTTGTTTTATACCTATTTCAGTGTTTCGAAGAAAAGGAATATCAGACGGAGTCGAAACGGAACGAAATCAACTGGAGAAGTTATTTTTGGAAGGAAAGCCACCAGATAGACTTGGACTCTACGTCAGAAGATACGGGAGCTGGCCACGAGGGTGGGGGCGCGCCCACCCCCCTAGGGCGCGCCCCCTGCCTCGTGGGGCCCCCGAAGCTCCACCGACGTACCCCTTGCACCCATATATACCTACGTATCGTAAAACTTCCAGAACGGAGATTAGATCGGGAGTTCCGCCGCCAGAAGCCTCCGTAGCCACCAAAAACCAATCTAGACCCGTTCTGGCACCTTGCCGGAGGGGGCAACCCTCACCGGTGGCCATCTTCATCATCCCGGCGCTCTCCATGACGAGGAGGGAGTAGTTCTCCCTCGGGGCTGAGGGTATGTACCAGTAGCTATGTGTTTGATCTCTCTCTCATGTTCTTGAGGTGATACGATCTTGATGTATCGCGAGCTTTGCTATTATAGTTGGATCCTATGTTTCGCCTCCCCCTCTTCTCTCTTGTAATGAATTGAGTTTTCCCTTTGGAGTTATCTTACCGGATTGAGTCTTTAAAGATTTGAGAACACTTGATGTATGTCTTGCCGTGGATATCTATGGTGACAATGGGATATCACGTGATTCACTTGATGTATGTTTTGGTGATCAACTTGCGGGTTCCGTCCATGAACCTATGCCTAGGGGTTGGCACATGTTTTCGTTGTGATTCTCCGGTAGGAACTTTGGGGCACTCTTTGAGGTCCTTTGTGTTGGTTGAATAGATGAATCTGAGATTGTGTGATGCATATCGTATAATCATACCCACGGATACTTGAGGTGACATTGGAGTATCTAGGTGACATTAGGGTTTTGATTGATTTGTATCTTAAGGTGTTATTCTAGTACGAACTCTAGGGCTGTTTGTGACACCTATAGGAATAGCCAACGGATTGATTGGAAAGAATAACTTTGAGGTGGTTTCGTACCCTACCATAATCTCTTCGTTCGTTCTCAGCTATTAGTGACTTTGGAGTGACTCTTTGTTGCATGTTGAGGGATAGTTATGTGATCCAATTATGTTAGTATTGTTGAGAGGACTTGCACTAGTGAAAGTATGAACCCTAGGCCTTGTTTACTATCATTGCAATACCGTTTACGCTCACTTTTATCACTTGCTACCTTACTGTTTTTATTATTTCAGATTACAAATACCTTTATCTACTATCCATATACCACTTGTTTCACTATCTCTTCGCCGAACTAGTGCACCTATACAATTTACCATTATATTGGGTGTGTTGGGGACACAAGAGACTCTTTGTTATTTGGTTGCAGGGTTTCTTGAGAGAGACCATCTTCATCCTACGCCTCCTACGGATTGATAAACCTTAGGTCATCCACTTGAGGGAAATTTGCTACTGTCCTACAAACCTCTGCACTTGGAAGCCCAACAACGTCTACAAGAAGAAGGTTGTGTAGTAGACATCACTTGGTGAGGACAAGGATTTATTGGATCAGTTCCAGTTGTTGTGACAACTGTACGTCTGGTTAGGGAGGCTGAGATTCAACTCAGAAGACCGCGTCTTCACCTTATTCCCCTTGAGCTAAGGATACACAGTCCTCGCCCTTCACTCTAGTAAGTCTTCAAGGTAGACTTCCAAACCTTCACAGACTTCGTTCATTGGCAATCCACAATGACTCTTGGATGCTCAGAACACGGCGCCTAACCGGCTGGAGAATTCACAGTCCTCAAGTGTAACAAGTCTTTAGATCACGTAGACAGAAAAACTTCAGTGATGCCTAACGCTTTTTGGCTCTGGGTGTTTAGGGCTTTGTCCTCGCAAGGATTTCTCTCTCAAAGGCTTTGAAGGTGGGTTGCTCTCAAACGACAAAAGTTGTGCACTAACTCTGAGCAGCCACCAATTTATGGTGTAGGGGGTGGGCTATTTACAGACAAGAGGCAACCCGACCTGATTTGTCCGAAATGACCCTGGGTCACTAAGGAACTGACACGTGTCCAACGGTCAGATTTCAAACACACGCAGCAGCCTGACTTAGGCTACAAGTAAAGCTGACGTATTCAGCTCTGGATAAGATTTCCTCTCATTGTCTTCGCTCGAAGACTTAGGATTTGGTTGAGCATCACTTCAGTCACTCTGACTTTGTTCACTTGGACCCCACTTAACAGTATGGTGGTTCCTATGACTCAACAAAGAAGAAAAGGAAACTACGAAATAATTATGTCTTCGCACTCCATAGTCTTCAGACGATGTCTTCTCATGTCATAGTCTTCAATGTGAATCACTTCACAGACCATCATTGTCTTCAATGTCTTCACACATTTTTAGGGGTCATCTCTGCTTAACAACTCCGAAATGTGTACAGTGTAGAATGACCAATCACCAGAAACAATTAATGTGGTGCCAAACTTCAAATATCCACTTATAAAACTGTAGGACAGCCAGACAAATTGATAAACACGACTAAACTCTGCCATGAAAAAACTATGTTCTTGTATTAATAAAAAGAACTCATAAACCAGAGCTAGATCTCTGAAATCTCCTAATTCAACCGACTAGTCAGAGAAAGACTGATAATTGACCTGACTCAAATGCAGGAAAGCATGCGGTCCCATAATTAAGTTAGGACCCCGATAAGTGCCAAACGTGTGGCACGAGCACATGGCAACTCCGAACGTTTTTTATGGCAAGTTTAGTGACGCGAGGATGGCAACTCTCTTTTCAGATGGCAAATTTCAGTTTTTTTTTACGTTTTTTTCGGATGGCAACTTTAGTTGTAAAAACGTCAGGGCCGGAGTGCTTCGTGCCACACGTGTGGCACTTATCATCTGGATTAAGTTACTGTGTTGCTTATGAAGTGTACCCTTTAAACCTAACTTTTTGGCTTAAGAAATTGATCAAGTTACCAGAGTGGTTTAGGTTAGCTATCAAACATGTCAACTAGCCTTCCTCTTTCATAATTGGTGGACAACCGTTCAATCTGGAAATCACTCAGGCACTACTTTTACTTCAGCCAAATGAAACACAGCATATCATACACACAAATATGAACAGAAGATACACATACTGTTTGCGGATCTGCCTATCAGTTTGGATACTTGTCCATGATGCCACGTGATGCCTCCCGTCTGGGTAGAATTTTTGCAATGAACCTACAAATGGCTGGAGAAGGGAAGGAATGAGAAAGAATAGCCAGAAAGAACACCTGGCAAACTGACAGTACATAACTCGTTTTCCACAAAATGACTGCAAACTACGAAATGTTGCACAATCCCATATTACCTGTGTGGAATATGTGGTTGGAGGATGCTTCTCCGTCCTTAAACTTGCAGCATGGGTTCCATTCAGACCATTAGCTTCCGGGCTACCCCTTCTGTTATGTTCAACGAGCTGCCGCTTCACAACTGGCTTCAGAGACTCAAGCTCATTGACAACATCAATGAGTGTCTACAACAAAACAGTCAATCAGACAAACAAGCGCACGGGGAGGGGGAGGGTAGATTAGTCAACATGACCAATCGGAACTGTAAATTCTACATCATATATTATACATATAAGGCTCAAGATGTGCTATGTGATCATGAAAACTAATACTTTAAATGTTTGATAACATAAATACAGTAGTTAGTGAGCGCGTAAGAGGAATTACAGAGGAGTTGGCGTTTCTGACGAACTCTGCTTCCCTCAACTTGAATACGGGGTAGTCACGGTGCTTGGGGATGGTCTCACACAGCAAGCTGCAGCCGGTCAGAGTCAGATGTTAACTGATCATCATCATCACGATAGTAAGAAGCGAATATCAGGATGAATCAATCAACGTTCAGCCAACCTCGTATATCTCAGGAGGATGACATACAGGTCGAGGATGTTCTTCTCATCTCGATATATCTTGGCCTGCGCACCACATAAAAGCACAACATTTTAGCACCGTCTGGAACAAAAACACGGTAGCACTGACGTTAATTACGTACTACAAACCAAATTCACCACACCGCGCGTTAACAGAACAAGAAAACTACCGCGAATTGCGAAAGAACAGCTAGAAGCTAAATTTCAGCCCCAAAAGGCCAGATCTATAGTGGCGGTAGGAATTCCGAGCGAGAGATTTCGAAGATGGTTAGGGTTTGACCTGGCGGAGGAGGGTGCCCGCGATGCGGAAGTAGTAGGGAAGGCTGATGCGGTGGTCGACGGCGATCGGCCGCGCGCAGGCCTCGATGCTGATGATGCCCTTGGCTGGCTGCGGTGGCCCCATGGCCTTCTCTTGTGAGCTCCTCTGCTCCTCCGGCGAGAAGTTCGCGACGAGAATTAGCGACGCGGGTTAGGAAAGGAGAGGCAGACCTCAGGAATTAGTCACACACTCGCATTCCGCGTGGCGAAGTAATCGTTCTTGCGGTTGTACCCTTAGGATTACGGAAATTGACGTGTTTTTATGTAACTTCTATTGTTTTTTATGTTTGCTACTAGATCATGAAAGCGCGCGTTGCTGCGCCCGTCAATTTTTGTTAGATTGATAAGAACTTCATAAAATAAGTGAATGTGCAAAACATGAGATATCATTTTTGTATAAATTGACCAATATATCATTAAGTTATCAAAGGTGAGAAATTTAATCAGTTTGCAGTGAACAAGTGTGGAAGAAAAGATTGGGTGCGTGTTAACATGACCATCTAGCAACCTATCTTCCTCACAACAAGCTTTCGCCCCGCTTGTCATCTTGATGCATGGCTGCTAGAAATATATATATGAGAAGATGTGAACAGATTAAAGTTTGCTGAAAGTTCAACATTCATTCATGTTTAGGATATGAGATTGAAAAAACAAACATACATATTCACGAAAAAATAGTAGAGATCAATTAATAGTTGAACTAAGTCTTGCTAATACATTGTAGTAGTACATAAATGCTTGAAAAATGTGGATGTTGCCAGGCCGGTGCCATCGCCAAAGGGAAGTGTGTAGCACTTGGTCATCCAACATGGGAAGATTACGGTGGAGCCTGGCCAGTGGTAACTGGCGCTGGTAGCATGATGCTCTCCAAGAGAGGTATAGTCGTGGGCGGGGAGAAGGAAACACATGCCATTATGCCAACTTCCATAAATCTAGTATATAGAATATGTATGATGGTGAAGAGGATCACAAGCTAAAGATGCAAACTAATTATATTGCAAGGATAACTTACTGAAAAAAATACTTTGTGGAACCAATGAGGTAGATGATATATATGGTCTGCAAAATATTAATTATTTGCATTCTTCAAGTAAGCATCATAATGAGTTCATATTTTCATCAACGGCGAACTTCTTCATGACTACAAAGTTGAAATACATGTAGTTTCTGCCAGAATTGATGTATAATTAAAAGGCATACTTTGTCAGTTCACCTCACAACTTAAATTAGAACATTGGGAGAGACCCAGGATAGGTTACTTTGTCAAGTCATATGAGTTTTTAAGTCTACTTCAATGCGCATGTGCCTGTGACTTCATGCTTCGCATCAATAGGATATTCTGTCAATTTTATCATCATGAAGTTCCTCATTAATCTTCTGCATGGTTAGGCAAACTGGATACGTGTGGAAAATAAGACAATGCTTCAATTTACATGCTTAGACTGACTGAGAGCATACATGAAAAACAACAATGGTTAGAAGAGGTTCTACCGTACCAATGGTTGTGGATCAAGATAAGGAGGTGTGTCGCGGGGAGCAGGACAGGAATTGCAGGCTGCAGCACAACTTCGAATTTATGGTGTCCATCAGGGGCGAAGAGCAGGGGATCCGGGAACTGAATGACGTTTTCTGCGAGTTGCGGAGCGCAGCGCAAGAGAGAATTATATGTAGCCGTTCTCACCCACTACCCACACTCCTCTCGCCTCCTTCCAGCATCCCTCGCTACGAAGCTTTTCGTCTTGTCATATACCTCGTCGTCGCCAGCTTAACGTATTTATTTGGATGACATCCGCTCATCCGCGGTGCCATCGCCAAAGGGAAGTGTGTAGCACTTGGTCATCCAACATGGAAAGATTGCGGTGGAGCCTGGCTAGTGGTAACTGGCGCTGGTAGCATGATGCTCTCCAAGAGAGGTATAGTCGTGGGTGAGGAGAAGGAAACACATGCCATTATGCCAACTTCCATGAATCTAGTATATAGAATATGTATGATGGTGAAGAGGATCACAAGCTAAAGATGCAAACTAATTATATTGCAAGGATAACTTATTGAAAAAAAATACTTTGTGGAACCAACGAGGTAGATGATATATATAGTCTGCAAAATATTAATTATTTGCATTCTTCAAGTAAGCATCATAATGAGTTCATATTTTCATCAACGGCGAACTTCTTCATGACTACAAAGTTGAAATACATATAGTTTCTGCCAGAATTGATGTATAATTAAAAGGCATACTTTGTTAGTTCACCTCACAACTTAAATTAGAAGATTGGGAGAGACCCGGGGTAGGTTACTTTGTCAAGTCATATGAGTTTTTAAGTCTACTTCAATGCGCATGTGCCTGTGACTTCGTGTTTAGCATCAATAGGATATTCTGTCAATTTTATCATCATGAAGTTCCTCATTAATCTTCTGCATGGTTAGGCAAATTGGATACGTGTGGAAAATAAGACAATGCTTCAATTTATATGCTTAGACTGACTGAGAGCATACATGAAAAAACAACAATGGTTAGAAGAGGTTCTACCGTACCAATGGTTGTGGATCAAAATGAGGAGGTGTGTCGCGGGGAGCAGGACAGGAACTACAGGCTGCGGCACAACTTTGAATTCATGGTGTCCATCAGGGGCGAAGAGCAGGGTATCCGGGAACTGAATGACGTTTTCTGCGAGTTGCGGAGCGCAGCGCGAGAGAGAATTATATGCAGCCGTTCTCACCCACTACCCACACTCCTCTCGCCTCCTTCCGACATCCCTCGCTACGAAGCTTTTCGTCTTGTCATATACCTCGTCGTCGCCAGCTTAACGTATTTATTTGGATGACATCCGCTCATCCGCGGTGCCATCGCCAAAGGAAAGTGTGTAGCACTTGGTCATCCAACATGGGAAGATTACGGTGGAGCCTGGCCAGTGGTAACTGGCGCTGGTAGCATGATGCTCTCCAAGAGAGGTATAGTCGTGGGCGAGGAGAAGGAAACACATGCCATTATGCCAACTTCCATGAATCTAGTATATAGAATATGTATGATGGTGAAGAGGATCACAAGCTAAAGATGCAAACAAATTATATTGCAAGGATAACTTATTGAAAAAAATACTTTGTGGAACCAATGACGTAAATGATATATATGGTCTGCAAAATATTAATTATTTGCATTCTTCAAGTAAGCATCATAATGACTTCATATTTTCATCAACGGCGAACTTCTTCATGACTACAAAGTTGAAATACATGTAGTTTTTGCCAGAATTGATGTATAATTAAAAGGCATACTTTGTCAGTTCACCTCATAACTTAAATTAGAACATTGGGAGAGACTCAGGGTAGGTTACTTTGTCAAGTCATATGAGTTTTTAAGTCTACTTCAATGCGTGTGTGCCTGTGACTTCGTGCTTCGCATCAATAGGATATTCTGTCAATTTTATCATCATGAAGTTCCTCATTAATCTTCTGCATGGTTAGGCAAATTGCATACGTGTGGAAAATAAGACAATGCTTCAATTTACATGCTTAGACTGACTGAGAGCATACATGAAAAAACAACAATGGTTAGAAGAGGTTCTACCGTACCAATGGTTGTGGATCAAGATGAGGAGGTGTGTCGCGGGGAGCAGGACAGGAACTGCAGGCTGCAGCACAACTTCAAATTTATGGTGTTCATCAGGGGCGAAGAGCAGGGTATCCAGCAACTGAATGACGTTTTCTGCGAGTTGCGGAGCGCAGCGCGAGAGAGAATTATATGCAACCGTTCTCACCCACTACCCACACTCCTCTCGCCTCCTTCCGGCATCCCTCGCTACGA